>NC_134353.1:560233494-560533494 GCF_048569485.1 Anomaloglossus baeobatrachus
CAGCAATACAGGAGAATCTTGACTGTGTGCAGTGTGCACACTATAAGGATTCAGAACTGTGCAGTCACATAGAGTAACTGCAGACTTTTATTAGAAGACTGGACTACCTCTTTAAAGAATGTTTATATTAGATGGAAAATATCAACATTTGAAGCAATCTGGGCTCGAATGGATTCTTACTTTGCTGAGTGATAATGTGGTGGTCTCTATTTCAGTTAGGGTTTTATGTATTAACTTTTAGGTTGAGAGGTTTTCAGTATAATCTCTTGTCTTGATTAAAGACCCTTGGAGAATTTACGATACGCCACAGCTGCTGATGTACTCCTGGAGATTGACCCCTTTTTTTCTACTGAAATGACTGAGAAAAGCAAAATATCCCTTCTAATGATCATTATGGGATGGGCTGATATCTGACAGTCATGACAGACAAATTCCAACAAGAAAGGAAGAGAAATATATCCACTATTACTATGTATAGATCAAAATCTGATTTTAAAATATAACTAGTTGTTCATGTTAAATAATAATCCCCTATAGACATTTAGTGGTATATAATAATGAAGCGATACTTGGCTGAACCCACGTCACCAGTTCAGGCTGCTTCGCAGCTCTATGCAGACACTGGGAATGTTGTACTGCTCCGTCCAATAAGAGCTGAGGCCTATAATGGATGCAACAGTGAAATGAATGGAAAAGTGCCATCAGCTTTACATCTAAGGATAAGGCATCAAGGCAACTGACCGCTGCAGCCGATCTTAGACTTCAGCGGTAAGGTGGACGAAGAACAGTCTTGCTATAGCGCATCGTAGCAGGCTACATTGAAGCGATGCATGATAACCCAGAAGACTATGCTTTATTATTGTTTACTAATAAAATTATATAATATATATAATTTATATACATGCTACAGTTCAAAAGTTTGGGGTCACCCAGACAATTTTCTTTTTCCATGAAAAATCATACTTTTATCAAATGAGTTGCATACTGAGTAGAAAATATAGTCCAGACATTGCCTAGGCTAGAAATAATGATTTTTACTTGAAATAATAATTTTCTCCTTCAAACTTTGCTTTCGTCAAAGAATGCTCCCTTTGCAGCAATTCCAGCTTTGCAGACCTTTGGCATTCTAGCTGTTAATTTGCTGAGGTAATCTGTAGATATTTCACCCCATGCTTCCAGAAGCCACTCCCACAAGTTGAATTGGCTTGATGGGCACTTTTTCCGTACCATACAGTCAAGCTGCTCCCACAACAGCTCAATAGGGTTGAGATCTGGTGGTGACTTGGCTGGCCACTCCATTACAGATTAGAATACCAGTTGCCTGCTTCTTCCCTAAATAGTTCCTGTATAATTTGGAGGTGTGCTTTGGGTCATCGTCCTGTTGTAGGATGAAATTGGCTCCAATCAAGCGCTGTCCACAGGGTATGACATGGCGTTACAAAATGGAGTGATAGCCTTCCTTATTCAAAATCCCTTTTACCTTGTACAAATCTCCCACTTTACCAGCACCAAAGCAATGCCAGACCATCACATTACCTCCACCATGCTTGACAGATGGTGTCAGGCACTCTTCCAGCATCTTTTCAGTAGTTCTGCATCTCACAAATTTTCTTGTGTGATCCAAACACCTCTAACTTCAATTCGTCTGTCCATAACACTTTTTTCCAATCTTCCTCTGTCCAATGTCTGTGTTCTTTTTGCCCATATTAATCTTTTCCTTTTATTAGCCAGTCTCCAATATGGCTTTTTCTTTGCACCTCTGCCCTGAAGGCCAGCATCCCGGAGTCGCCTCTTCACTGTAGACGTTGACACTTGCGTTTTGCAGGTACTATTTAATGAAGCTTCCAGTAGAGAACCTGTGAGGCATCGGTTTCACAAACTAGAGACTCTAATGTACTTGTCTTATTGCTCAGTTGTGCAGCGGGGCCTCCCACTTCTCTTTCTACTCTGGTTAGAGTCTGTTTGTGCTCTCCTCTGACAGGAAAAGTACACACCATTGTAGGAAATCTTCAGTTTCTTGGCAATTTCTCACATGGAATATCCTTTCTAAGAACAAGAATAGACTGTCGAGTTCACATGAAAGTTCTTTTTCTGGCCATTTTGAGAGTTTAATGGAACCAACAAATGTAATGCTGCAGATTCTCAATTAGCTGAAAAGGTCAGTTGTATAGCTTCTCCAATCAGCAAACCTATTTTCAGCTGTGCTAACCTACTTTCACAAGGGTTTTTAAGGGATTTCTAAACATCCATTAGCCTTCTAACAGAGTTAGCAAACACCTAATTAGAACACTGGAGTGGTGGTTGTTGGAAATGGGCCTCTATACACCTCTGTAGATATTGCATTCAAAACCAGATGTTTGCAGCTAGAATAGTCACCTACCACATTAACAATGTATAGAGTGTATATCTGTTTAATTTAATGTTAGCTGCAGTGAAAAAAAAATATGTGCTTTTCTTTCAAAAATAAGGACACATCTAAGTGACCCTAAACTTTTGAACTGTAGTGTGTGTGTGTGTATGTATGTATGTATGTATGTATATATGTGTGTGTGTGTGTGTGTGTGTGTGTGTGTGTGTGTATATGTGTGTATATATTATATACACAATGTATAAATATATATATTATATAATTTGTGTATACAAATACACATTTATATTTATTTAGAGGGCCCCTTCATCTCTTCTATTCTTTGCATGATCATACTAATAATGCTACAGACTAATAGTGAGGCTTAGTATATTTCTGGTCTAATTTATTGTAACTTTAATTTATTGTTAATTTTATTGTTTGAAAGATCTATAGATAGACCAGTGGTGTCATGCTACTGCCCCTAAACATTAGAACAAATGGCAATGTATCCTGCCAATCCTTTGTGTATATGGTCCCCCAACATTTCAGAGAGGACAATTTGGATTTCTTCATGCTTGGTTCTACCAGAGGTAGTTAAGGTTAAAAACTGGGAGAAGCTTGTTTTATTTTTTCCACCCACTCCATTGAAATTAATATGCATGATTTACCAAGGGTGTTTGTACAGAGAAGGGTTAGAGTAGAGCGTCTTGGCCATCTTTGGGATTGCTGATCCATCTAAACCATAGAGTGTTTTATTTTTGGTATATGATCTATAAATACTATTTCATTACCAGTACCTAAAGCTAGAATATGATCAACTTTTATCAGTCTTTAAGGAAATGCACGTTTAGTTTCTTTTAAAGCCAGACACTGCGCCAAATATCTTCTGTTGTATTTGTGGACAAGGAAAGCCTTTTTATCCTTAGCATTGATTCTTAAATGAAGTTCTCTGTCCTCCATTTTGAACAGTTGGTATTTGCATATTTGAGTGTAACTTTACCTTTGCATTTTAGGACCGATCAGCAGGATTTGGGACTTTTTAAAAAATACATGGCTATGATGTTGCTTTAAAGTGGATTCAAGTGATAGCTTTTTTTTTTTTAAATCCATTTTGTCGTTCTTCTGTAATTAGTCATTGAAGTTTTATACTAATGAGGTGCAAGTGCAGTGGGGCTACACATTGCACTTGGTCTCCTCCTGCCAGTATGGGTATTATCCACCCCGGTCTGTCTCTGGTGTATGACTGATAGGTCATTACTTTTCCAGTGACCTGCCTCCTCCACTGAAAATCTCACACAGGTGCCACCATTGCAGGGGTCTGGGCAATGCAGTAACTTCCACAAGAAGTCATTTAGCTAAAAAAAAGAAAAAGTTTGGCGCATGCGCCACCCCATCAATGCTTTTAGTATATAGTAAGAATTACAGTCATCAATGACACCCAGCCAAACGCTAGACATCACGAGAGAATTCACAAGACAGGCCTGCAAGCCTTCGACTGGCCTCCAAGTTCTCAAAGCAACCAATCGGCTCCTTGAGATCGTATTGCAGGGTAAGTGCGATGGCTAGCCCAAATAGACGCCTGGGCCGGATTGTATTTAATGGGCAGCAATCGGCATTAGTGCAGGTGACTCCTGTTAAAGCCAAAAGTTACTCAGTTAATATAGCAGGCATCTGCCCTATTTGTAGCAGGCTCAGCTCCTCGCCTGCTTCAAAGTCCCTGACAAGCTGTAAGACATGATGTAATAGTATTTCATGGAGACTTAAGGGGTGAAAGAAGACTAGTTTGTTTTGGAAACTTCTTTCCAAATTGTTCACCATTCTAGCCTTCATAAAACCTGATTGATGTGCAGATTGCATGTGGAGTTACTGCAGCGTAAACGCAATAAAAATGCATTCATGTTTTTTTATCTGTGGAATTTTTGTATTTCATTCTAGTTTGAGAAAAATCTGCAAATATAACGCAAATTTACCACAATAGCAATTGATATGATCCAAACTCGCATTGTAGATCAATTGTCACGGCAAAAAACAAAAACAGTGGGTATGAGATTTATATGAATCTCATCCACTTTGCTTGACCTGTAATATGCCGCTTTTCATGCCGGTGTCTCGCATGCCTTCTCAGTACCGTTCTGTGTAATATGCCGTTTTTCATGCCGGTGTCTCGCATGCCTTCTCAGTACCGTTCTGTGTAATATGCCGTTTTTCATGCCGGTGTCTCGCACACCTTCTCAGTACCGTTCTGTGTAATATGCCGTTTTTCATGCCGGTGTCTCGCACACCTCAGTACCGTTCTGTGTAATATGCCGTTTTTCATGCCGGTGTCTCGCACACCTTCTCAGTACCGTTCTACTCACCACGGTTTCCACTCTGCTTCTTCTACTGGCAGGTATTTTGCTGAACTGCTTTGCAGAACTGCAAGCTCTGCTACATTCTTCAGTTTAGTGACTCTCCACCTGGCTATAGGGAGCTGTGGCCAGACTGCAGGAATTTAGATCATTCTGTCCAGCAGAGATCTTCCCTGGCCAGTTTCCAGCCAACAGGTGCCATGTTAGACAGCTCCTCCCTCCATTTTGGTGTCTGACCTGTTAGCAACCTTGCAAGCAAACAGAAACTAACTATGTTCTGTCTGTCTGCTCATTCTGTATTACTTCTTGTCCCGTCTGCCTTGTTGGGATCTGTCTGACTGGTCAGTGCATTTTTTATCTCCTCTTCACCTTGCCTGTTTTCACCCTAGCTTACCTTCTCTTTGTTTTTGACCTCACATCTCTAGTCCCCATCTAATTCCGGTACCTGTGCTGTTTGTCCTGTCATTGCACCCATGTCTCTAGGTTTTGATTTGTGCCTCCTGCATCCTGACCCTCTCGTCAGCTGCTGCAGGCCTGGAGACTGCCCTGGAGTAGCACCCGGTGACTACCTGCTGCTCATGCCTATCCACACCACCAGAGGCTCTAGTGATGACCAGGTAGTTGCTTAGATACACCCCTCCACACAGTGTTAACCTGGGTCCCGTGGTGCACTAAGTACACCCAATCCCACCAGCCATTATACGGTTTCTCTCACACATGTATATGCTGTGGAAAAACTGCAGCATTTATGCACCGTGTGAACTTAGTCTTAAATGTATGGATATTCCCAATTTCCATGCATGTTCATGTTGGTTGGCACAAAATAAATATATGCAATTAAGTAAAAATTAATTTAGTTATATATTTTATGTGTTAGTTAGGAAGAACAACGAACACCGTCATTCAATTGAAAATACCATTGAAATATGGGCATACATTGTTAATTCTGGTCATTACATTTTTAGACCTTTGTGCATTAACCAATAGGTAAAAAAAATTGTTTATACTGAAAATAATTTTTTGTATCTCTACCGGCCAACACTGTACAAAGATATATTTTTACCTGTAACCACTAGGTGGCAGACATGTCATTCAGATAGACCAGAAGAAAGCCGAAGTGAAAAGTGCATTAACCTCCTAGACTATTGTTTTGCTGACAGCAAGCCGTAAGGACACTGCTGAATGCCGTAAATTTGAAAAGTCAGAGTGGTTATCTTGTATAAGCATACATTGTGGGAAAATCAGAGAAGGAATTCATCACACTATCGCATTATGGCATTTTCTAGATATTATCCTATTTTCGCTTATAATAATGTGCTTCAGGCATTGTTGACTTTAACAAAGACCTTCTACAAATCACCAGTGCATTTCCCGGAACCAAGGAGTTCAGTACAGCATTTTCCACTCAATTAACTAAGTAGGAAGCTGAGATCAGCATTTCCTCTTATGTTGGAAAAGTAAACAATAGTCTGCAGTGATATTCTGGAATGGAAAGCTGAGTAAAACCACCTGTCAAGGGCTATAGCTCAAAGTCTTAGAACTAACTCATAGAATTGGTTTAGAAACCAGGCAGCTGTCGTGTCTATTTTCTATTACAAGAGGCCTTATAATCGTAAGGGGACTCCGGTACTTTACAAAGAAATATGGCACATAGAACTGCATATGCTGTTTCACATGTCTCCAGCTGACACTCATGACCAAAAGTTTTAAGACTGACACAAATTTTGGTTTTCACAAAGTTCACATGCTGTATATAAGAGCACTGGCCACTGTGTAGAACATAAAAAACACTTTATAATACTCACCTAAGGGTCGGTGCAATGCAGACTGGTCGGATGGGTGTCTCTGTTCTCTGGTACCTGCGCAGGACCTCAATGCCAGCTAGTGTGCTTGATGTAGTATGCATCATGCACACAGGCTTCAGAAGAAGAAGGACAAAGATGGCCGAAAGAGGAGGTGCCGGTACCAGAGAACGGAGACACCTATCCAACCAGTCTGCATGGAAACGTCCCTTAGGTGAGTATTATAAGTGTTGTTTACGTTCTACACAGCGGCCGGTGCTCTTATATACAGCATGTTAGAATGTTGTATATAAGAGCCCACTGGTGGTGGCCGTAGTTTATAGTCGCCAAATCTGGTGACAGGTTCCCTTTAACTCTAGTTTGTTATGAAGAGTGACAAGATGAATTGCAAAAAAATTGCAAAGTTATTCCCTCCATAAAATATACCTTAGTTGTAAGAACAAAATTAACTGCGTACATCACTTCAGTGTTCTTCCTGATAGCTGAAGAGAAAGTATTAACAAGAACAAGGCAGCATGTATCACTCTGTCATGCTGATTGCAGAGCTTGCTCAGGAATTGCAGCAGACAGGTGTCAGTGCATCTTGACGCATAGTGAGGTGAAGGCTTTTGGATGCATGCCTGATCTCAAGATGTGCAGCAAAGAAGACACTTCTCACTCCGAACAACATAAAGGACAAGCGATTCACTATCACAGGATTAGACTGAAGAGGAATGGGTAAAGCTGTATTTTCTGTTGAAAATGTTTGGGCTATCTAGAAAAATGATGTTTCAGATAAGAAAAAGTTAGTGCTACCATGAATTCAGTGTAAAGCATCCTGAGACCATTCATTAGTAAGGTTGATTTTAATACAAGGGAGTGGCTCACAATATTGACTAAGAACACTGCCATGAATATAGAATTGTATCTAATAATCCTCCAACTGCAACTTTTCTCAGTGATCCAGGAGCAACTTGGTGATAAATAATGCATTTTCCAGCATGATGGGGCACCAAGTCAAAAGGAATATTTTAGTGGCTCAGTTTACAAAACATTGTCCATGGCCAGAAAACTCCCCAGAATACAATCTTATTGAAAACCTGTGGTCAATCCTCAGAAAGCGAGTGGACCAAGAAAGAAATTATGATAAACTGTAAGCGCTGATTAAGCAAGAATGGGTTGCCAGTGATGAGCGAGCACTGCCATGCTCGGGTGCTTGGTACGCATAACGAGCATTTTGATACTCAGACAGGCTTGATTTGTTTGCCGAATATAGTGGAAGTTTATGGGGAACGCACGCGTTTTTACTGAAGATCCTTGTATTTTGATACTGAGACGGGTTTGACTTGTTTATCGACTACAAATGTCATCCACGGTGCTTCTTTTTTATGGTGCGTAAACTCACCTGCTGTGCATTTTTCTTATCCATAGCATGGCTATTTCTCTTGTGTGTACACTGAGATTTCTGTGCGGATTTCTCCATAGACTTGCATTAGATGTGGAACATTTCCAGGTGAAAAGCGCACATGGAATTTTAGTTAGTTTCCACTGTGGAAACGCATAAAAAAAAATACATGTAAATCGCTCATAAGAATCTCAATAACGGAAAGTTGAAAATAAAGCAACTTTATTTAAAGAGGTGATTCACTACTCAGCATAAGTGGCCACATTGCTGTAAAACTCCTAGGGAAGGCTTTTCTCAAACACCTGGTGTAGTACATTCTGCCTCTGAGTGGTGCTATTGCGGTCCACTCATCCCCATCATGTGACACACCCCTCCTCCCGGCTTCCTGACCTCCGAAATATGGTGATGTCGGGTCAACTTCAAGTTGACCTGACATTACCGAGGAAGGCCCCATTCTCCCATTGTGACTTGGCTGTGGGTGGAGTTTCACCACTCATCACAGCTCAGTATCGCTCTTGCTTGCGGCGCTCTGCAGCAAAGGAGAGAGCGCGTGAGATGCTGCGCTGTGATAATCAGTGAAACTCCACCCCCAGCCCTCTCACTCAGAGAAAAGCCTTCCATGTGACTTTTACAGAGATTTGGCCACTTATGCTGAGCAGTGGACCACCCCTTTAAAGCATAACACATCAAACAGAGACAAAAAAAATGCAGCATTAAAAATGCATGTTAAAAAAACACACAAATATGCACACAATGAAAAAATTTACATAAACTAAGGTGCAAAATTCTGCAGTGTCAAAAACTCAACAAACATTGATCATGGGACCATAGCTTAAATATTGAGTCTTTTACATAAACCTGATATACTTTTCAATAAAAGTATAAAACTTTATTAAATATTTATAATTGTACTTCAGTAACTATAGAAAAATCTGACTAAAAGATCTGAAAACATTGAGGGAACAAGATTTGTAGAAAGCAAAATTTGGGTCAGTCTCCAAACTTTGGGCCACAACTGTATAATCCATTACCTAACTGCTGCATATTTCACCTGCCCTGTTCTCATTGACTGCAGTAATATACAAACAGATTTGAGTAAAAAAAAAAACATTAAAGGGAACTCACGGTGGGCACCTGTCATGGCTGTGGGTGGGAAAAAGTCACCAGGGACCCACCTATCCAACTAGTCACCCATGTGGCTTGGTCTTCGTTCAGCTTTCAAAGTATAGTTCACTCTGAAACACAGCAGCACTTCAGAATCCAACATATGTGCAGCCAGTGTCAGATGCATGCTGCCAGTGGATCAGTCAGCATGCATCAGCTGTCAGGTTGTTAGAAATTAGACTTTGAAACAATATCTTACAATTTGTGCATACTGCTCTTATGCATGCCTATTTGATTAAGTAGACTCACTGTGGATTTTCTATCCACAGTGTATTACAACAGCATTTTGGATAAAATTTCATCAAAAACCATCTAAGCTCGGCCGATAAAATTTAAGTGTGTGTTAACATGTAAATGCCGCTAGTAGAGTGTGGGTTACTTTTGTAGCAGAGCTAGAGCCATTTACCAACAGGCGCCACTAGTGAGCAGGCCAGAGCAGCGGTAGATTAGATATCATATAGGACAGGGTAAAGTCAAGGTGGAAAAGGAGTGGTGGCAAGAGTGTTGGATAGTAACATGGGCCTCGTGGGGTGTCAGTTCTGGATATGGTTCAAATAAGAGAAGATGTGAAGATGTGGCCATCGAATCAGGGCCAGACAGGGAACCCTGAGGTTAACTTGAGAGATCTCGAGCCCATGGCTCACCCTGGTGGGATTAGAGAGCCGTTGGGACCCAGAAGCGGACGAAGGTGTGAGGAAGAAGTCAAACGGACATACAGACCTAGAAGCTAGAGAACAAATTCCAAGATGGAAGAGGACAGAGAGTACCGCAGAAACAGAATCAGAGCCGTGAAGAGTGAGGCCAACGGTGTGAAAAATAAATTGAACAAGTTTGGTTGCCAAATGAACTCTGATGTTGCGTGTGTTACTATTTTCTCTATGACGAGGACAGGCGATGGACAACAGACTGAAGAAACCAGTAAGTGTCATGCACGCCACCCAAAGTCACGCCCATAAATGGAGTCTCCTTGGTGAAGAAGCATGGCGTCTGTACAGCTTGGCACCCGTGCCTTCCTTCAGTGGTGCACATTTTAAATCTACAGTTTGTCAAATTATGCCACAGAGTTTCACCTTTTACAATGCACTGGATGAAATCTATTCTAAATCAATATTACACTTTTATCACTGATTTGATGCAAAATAATGCAGCGTATTGGTTCAGCCTAATTTACGACCTCCTCCTCCTTATACTCGGCACCCTCCACTACTATCTGTAAGTTAGCAAGAAGAAGGAGCAAAGTAACACACAATGGCAGAATTGATACTTCCCTTTCCGTGATTTGTTTTTAGTTGTAAACATGAAAACACAGAACTCTGTAGACATAAAATGTAAGGATATTTTTATGAAGTTTTTATTGGTACGTGTGTCTAATTCTGGACTATTTATAAAGATACAGTAATCCATGACATCACTTCAAGGAGCACCTGAAGGGGATGGAGGACAGGAAACAATTGTGACTTGGGCCAAACCTCATTTCCATCTGAATAATTTATTGATGCAATGTTTTTTTTATTCTAAGGACAAACAATAGCGAACAGACTGGTTCATTAGGCAGAAATGATTACCAGATATGATGATATATTAAGCTGGGTTCACACTAAACGACAGCGACAACGACGTCGCTGTTACGTCACCATTTTCGGTGACGTAACAGCGACCTTGTAAGTCGCTGTTATGATCGCTGCTTAGCTGTCAAACACAGCAGAAGCAGCGATCATAAGGTCGCTGTGCTACATGTTCAGAGAGCAGGGAGCCGCGCTTAGCGCTGGCTCCTTGCTCTCCTGCAGCACACATCGGGTTAATTAACCCGATGAGTGCTGCAGCTACATGTCACAGTTCAGAGAGCAGGGAGCCGCGCACACTGCTTAGCGCTGGCTCCTTGCTCTCCTTGCTACAGTATACATCGGGTTAATTACCCGATGCATACTGCAGCCACATGTCACAGTGCAGGAGCCGGCGCTGGCAGCAAGAGCGGAGGCTGGTAACCAGCGTAAACATCGGGTAACCAGGGAAAGGTCTTCCCTTGGTTACCCGATGTTTACGCTGGTTACAGCTTACTGCAGCTGCCAGTGCCGGCTCCTGATCGCTTCATTTCGTCGCTCTCTCGCTGTCACACACAGCGATGTGTGTGTCACAGCGGGAGAGTGACGACCAAAAAATGAAGCTGGACATTCAGCAACGACCGGCGACCTCACAGCAGGGGCCAGGTCGTTGCTGGATGTCACACACAGCGACAGCGACGGGACGTCGCTGCAACGTCACAGAAAATGGTGACGTAGCAGCGACGTCGTTGTCGTCGTCGTTATGTGTGACACCAGCTTAAGTCTCTGTAGTAAACAATAGTTACCCAAAGTGCGACGTTCTACTGTCGATCATAATAGCACCTACCAAGCCAACAAAACAACCATAGAAATTTGGATAGAGGGAAGTTCTCTAATTAGCTTGTTTCTTTCTGTAAGTAATTTCGGGACTATATCTGTAAGTAGCTCCTAGTTGTCCTAGAGTATTTATTAGTTCTCCATATGGTCTTTGTGAAGAGAATGTGGACATTATCGTTATTCTTAATTTCTATGCTATGTTTTACTTTGGCTTCCTCCCACATTCAGACTAAATATTTCCTTGACAGCTTCCTTTGATTTAAACTATATGCTATAACCTCGGAACCAGATTTGTTATTTAAAAGGCATCCAAACAAATGTGTGCCTTTTAATTACCAGCTAGGAGAGACATGTGGTTTATGTTTATGGTTTAGCTGAATTCCTCAATTTGGACAAAACTTGAAAGCGGAACAAGTCCTGGGAAAGATGCCTGATTAAAATGGTTGCAGGACCGTTGACTTGGTCATTAAGCCCTCCATTCCCTCATTAGTTTATATTTTTATTCTATTTATTGGCTATAATTTTAAATGCTTTTATTATAAATGCTGAAATTTTATGTGTGCAATTATAAGAGCTTAATTAGGTGCACAATTTATGATTACTAATTAAGAAGAGGAGATGATGTTAGAGTCTAGTCAGGTTAACATTACTGGAATATGTGCGGTTTTAATGCAGCCATAAGGGTGGACCAATGTTTTT
This sequence comes from Anomaloglossus baeobatrachus, assembly GCF_048569485.1. Classification (NCBI taxonomy): domain Eukaryota; kingdom Metazoa; phylum Chordata; class Amphibia; order Anura; family Aromobatidae; genus Anomaloglossus; species Anomaloglossus baeobatrachus. Next base: position 560,245,620 of record NC_134353.1, read on the forward strand.
TCTTTAGAACACTATGCTTCCAATGCAGTAAATAAAATATATAGATTGATGCACAAAGGCTCAAAGTAGACACTATTTCTTGCCATTGGGCAGGTTTTCTGCTATATACAGTTAGGTCCAGAAATATTTGGACAGTGACACAATTTTCGCGAGTTGGGCTCTGCATGCCACCACATTGGATTTGAAATGAAACCTCTACAACAGAATTCAAGTGCAGATTGTAACGTTTAATTTGAAGGTTTGAACAAAAATATCTGATAGAAATTGTAGGAATTGTACACATTTCTTTACAAACACTCCACATTTTAGGAGGTCAAAAATAATTGGACAAATAAACCAAACCCAAACAAAATATTTTTATTTTCAATATTTTGTTGCGAATCCTTTGGAGGCAATCACTGCCTTAAGTCTGGAACCCATGGACATCACCAAACGCTGGGTTTCCTCCTTCTTAATGCTTTGCCAGGCCTTTACAGCCACAGCCTTCATATCTTGTTTGTTTGTGGGTCTTTCCGTCTTAAGTCTGGATTTGAGCAAGTGAAATGCATGCTCAATTGGGTTAAGATCTGGTGATTGACTTGGCCATTGCAGAATGTTCCACTTTTTTGCACTCATGAACTTCTGGGTAGCTTTGGCTGTATGCTTGGGGTCATTGTCCATCTGTACTATGAAGCGCCGTCCGATCAACTTTGCGGCATTTGGCTGAATCTGGGCTGAAAGTATATCCCGGTACACTTCAGAATTCATCCGGCTACTCTTGTCTGCTGTTATGTCATCAATAAACACAAGTGACCCAGTGCCATTGAAAGCCATGCATGCCCATGCCATCACGTTGCCTCCACCATGTTTTACAGAGGATGTGGTGTGCCTTGGATTATGTGCCGTTCCCTTTCTTCTCCAAACTTTTTTCTTCCCATCATTCTGGTACAGGTTGATCTTTGTCTCATCTGTCCATAGAATACTTTTCGAGAACTGAGCTGGCTTCATGAGGTGTTTTTCAGCAAATTTAACTCTGGCCTGTCTATTTTTGGAATTGATGAATGGTTTGCATCTAGATGTGAACCCTTTGTATTTACTTTCATGGAGTCTTCTCTTTACTGTTGATTTAGAGACAGATACACCTACTTCACTGAGAGTGTTCTGGACTTCAGTTGATGTTGTGAACGGGTTCTTCTTCACCAAAGAAAGTATGCGGCGATCATCCACCACTGTTGTCATCCGTGGACGCCCAGGCCTTTTTGAGTTCCCAAGCTCACCAGTCAATTCCTTTTTTCTCAGGATGTACCCGACTGTTGATTTTGCTACTCCAAGCATGTCTGCTATCTCTCTGATGGATTTTTTCTTTTTTTTCAGCCTCAGGATGTTCTGCTTCACCTCAATTGAGAGTTCCTTAGACCGGATGTTGTCTGGTCACAGCAACAGCTTCCAAATGCAAAACCACACACCTGTAATCAACCCCAGACCTTTTAACTACTTCATTGATTACAGGTTAACGAGGGAGACGCCTTCAGAGTTAATTGCAGCCCTTAGAGTCACTTGTCCAATTACTTTTGGTCCCTTGAAAAAGAGGAGGCTATGCATTACAGAGCTATGATTCCTAAACCCTTTCTCCGATTTGGATGTGAAAACTCTCATATTGCAGCTGGGAGTGTGCACTTTCAGCCCATATTATATATATAATTGTATTTCTGAACATGTTTTTGTAAACAGCTAAAATAACAAAACTTGTGTCACTGTCCAAATATTTCTGGACCTGACTGTATGCTCAATATGAAACAAAAATAATAGGGTAAATTTACTAACCCTGCCTATATTTAAGACAAAGTAAACTTAAATGGGTTGTTCACTACTAGGGCAGCCACTTATGATTCCACATGCTTCCTCCAGGTAAAGTAATAAAGCCTATGCTCACCTCCCGTACCGGTGCCCTTCCAGCATTGTCCGGGTTCACGGTGCCAGGGCTCACATGTGGGGTGTGGTGTCACGCGAGCCCCACATCCATTTAGCGCCTTCTTCCTTCTCCACACCTTTGGACCAAATTTGTTAATAGGAACTGAGCGATGCGGCTGCACTCACCTCCTGTTGATTGTTCTGTTGATGCAAAGGCAGGGAGAAGGAAGGGCATCGCTGGAAGAGAGCCGGTACGGGAGGTGAGTATAGGCTTTTTTATTTTACCTGCAGGAAACGTGGAATCAGAAGGGGTTGTCCTAGAAGTGGACATCCCTTTTAAGATCCCCAAACAAATTATTTTTATATGGTCTGAAAGTGCTGACCATCAAATGGATGAGCAGACCTCCTGAATTTTAAAGCCTCACCTTTTGTTCTTTAATAGATAGTCAGCCAAGTTCTCCAGCCTATCGCATTTGTATGGCTTACTTTAGTCTTTTCTCAGCTTGTCTCAGACCACATACAGTCATATGAAAAAGTTTGGGCACCCCTATTAATGTTAACCTTTTTTCTTTATAACAATTTGGGTTTTTGCAACAGCTATTTCAGTTTCATATATCTAATAACTGATGGACTGAGTAATATTTCTGGATTGAAATGAGGTTTATTGTACTAACATAAAATGTGCAATCCGCATTTAAACATAATTTGACCGGTGCAAAAGTATGGGCACCTCAACATTAAAGTGACATTAATATTTTTTGTAGATCCTCCTTTTGCAAAAATAACAGCCTCTAGTCACTTCCTGTAGCTCTTACTGAGTTCCTGGATCCTGGATGAAGGTATATTTGACCATTCCTATTTACAAAACAATTCCAGTTCAGTTAAGTTTGATGGTCGCCGAGCATGGACAGCACGCTTCAAATCATCCCACAGATTTTCAATGATATTCAGGTCTGGGGACTGGGATGGCCATTCCAGAACATTGTAATTGTTCCTCTGCATGAATGCCTGAGTAGATTTGGAGCGGTGTTTTGGATCATTGTCTTGCTGAAATATCCATCCCCTGCGTAACGTCAACTTCGCCACTGATTCTTGCACATTATTGTCAAGAATCTGCTGATACTGAGTTAATCCATGCGACCCTCAACTTTAACAAGATTCCCGGTGCCGGCATTGGCCACACAGCCCCAAAGCATGATGGAACCTCCACCAAATTTTACTATGGGTAGCAAGTGCTTTTCTTGGAATGCCGTGTTTTTTTGCCTCCATGCATAATGCCTTTTTGTATGACCAATCAACTCAATCTTTGTTTCATCAGTCCACAGGACCTTCTTCCAAAACGTAACTGGCTTGTCCAAATGTGCTTTTGCATACCTCAGGCGACTCTGTTTGTGGCGTGCTTGCAGAAACGGCTTCTTTCGCATCACTCTCCCATACAGCTTCTCCTTGTACAACGTGCTCTGTATTGTTGACCGATGCACATTGACACCATCTGCAGCAAGATGATGCTGCAGGTCTTTGGAGGTGGTCTGTGGATTGTCCATGACTGTTCTCACCATTCTTCTTCTCTGCCTTTCTGATATATTTCTTGGCCTGCCACTTCTGGGCTTAACAAGAACTGTACCTGTGTTCTTCCATTTCCTTATTATGTTCCTCACAGTGGAAACTGACAGTTTAAATCTCTGAGACAACTTTTTACATCCTTCCCCTGAACAACTATGTTGAATAATCTTTATATTCAGATCATTTGAGAGTTGTTTTGAGAAGCCCATGATGCCACTCTTCATAAGAGATTCAAATAGGAGAACAACTTGCAAGTGGCCACCTTAAATACCTTTTCTCATAATTGGATACACCTGCCTATGAAGTTTAAAGCTCAATGAGGTTACAAAACCAATTTAGTGCTTTAGTAAGTCAGTAAAAAGTAGTTAGGAGTGTTTAAATCAAGAAATTGGTAAGGGTGCCCATACTTTTGCAACGGTCAAATTTTGTTTAAATGTGGATTGCACATTTTCTGTTAGTACAATAAACCTCATTTCAATCCAGAAATATTAATCAGTCCATCAGTTATTAGATATATGACACTGAAATAGCTGTTGCAAAAACCCAAATTTTAAAAAAGAAAAAAGGTTAATATTAATAGGGGTGCCCAAACTTTTTCATATGACTGTAGTAGGTGAGTGTTTCGGATCAGCTCACTCAGTGTTGGTGTTATGTGGCCACCATTGTTGTTGTGGAGCTGTGTCAGCAGGATGGTATGAACCAGTGCTTGTGTGGCTTTACTGTGAGGCAACTGGTTTGGTCCCCCTGCTGAGTTGGTGTTATGGAGGCACTGGTCGCCATATAGCTCTATCCCTAACAGGTTAATGACCCACTAAGACGTTAATTATCCTGTGGCAATGAGTTTACACATTCTAATTAAAATTCTAAGATCCTCATGTTCAATTTTGAAAATTTTGCTTAGCGCCAGTAGACCAATGTATATAATGTTTGGATGTGCAGTCCATGTTTTTTTTAATACAGCTATAGCAGATTTAGGCATTTAGACTAGACAGTCCTAAAATGCATCATATTTACAGTGTCTGATACTGTTTGATTTGATAACTGATTCATTTAAGCCTGCTTTACATGTTACGATTTTGCATACGATATCGTATGCGATCGTAACCGCCCCCATCGTATGTGCGGCACGTTCAATTTGTTGAATGTGCCGCACAAACGATTAACCCCCGTCACACGTACTTACCCGTCCATACAACCTCGATGTGGGCGGCGAACGTCCACTTCCTGGAGTGTGAGGGACGTTTGGCGTCACATCAATGTCACGCGGCAGCAGGCCAATAGAAGCGGAGGGGCGGAGATGAGCGGGGTGTAAACATCCCGCCCACCTCCTTCCTTCCACATTGTCGGCGGGAGCCGCGGATAGAGGTAAGCTGTCGTTCAATGTTCCCGGGGTGTCACACACTGCGATGTGTGCAGCCTCGGGAACATTGCTCAACCGCACGGTCAATTCAAGAGAAATGAACGACGTGCATGCGATGAACGGATTTTCGTGCAATCGCACGTACCTGTCACACACTACAATGTTTCTTACGGCTTACGATGCCGGATGTGTGTCACTTACGACGTGACCCCGCCGTCACATCGTAAGATATATTGTAGCGTGTAAAGCGGGCTTTAGGCTTATCTAATAACGCTACTTTATTGGCTGATAGACCATTTTTATGCTAACAATAAATTTACTGTATTTTAAAAATACACTTATCCATACCTCCTTTTGTAGCCACTTTATGCCTAGTAAGTTGAGAAATATTTTACCTCAATGAAAGAATAATTAGCGATCCCATGCTGTAATATTTGTTTACCTTCTTACTTCTTTCCCAGCCCAGGAGCTATGGTATGATCAGACCATGTCCTTGAACGGTCAGACACGGCCATTACACAATACAAAGCAGGGGCACATTTATAAGATTATCGCAGCACAGGAACATTTTTTTTTAAACACATTCAACTATGGAAATTATTATTTAATTATTTAATCTGTTGATTAAAATTACTTTTGGTAGTGGGAAAAGCCCTTTAATTGTAATAAAACAAGTCTGAATACTATCTGATACCTAAGTGATGTCACCTCTTGTACAATAGATCCATCCAAGTACCGTATATATACCATGGAGAAATTCGTAGGCAATAATACCAATACATCAACAGACAAAGGAGGCAGAGTGAAAAAGCAGGGACAAAATACACTCTCACCATCAAAAATGCCTCCTGAAACTGACTCTCCTCAGACCACAGATCAGGGCTCGAGGCTCACAGACGCAGAACAGAGAATCTCTGATCCAGAAGACACCTCAAGAGAGCTAAAGGAGAAAATAGAGGGCAGAAACAAAGTCATTCATGAGCTACTAAATAAAGTCGACGATCTAGAAAACAGATCCCGACGCAATAACCTTTGACTGATGGGTCTTCCTGAATCAATCCAACAATTTGAGCTTTTGAACGTCACTTCAGAATGGCTGCCCAAGGCCCTGAACCTGGAGACACAGTCGGGCAAAATAGCAGTAGAAAGAGCACACAGGGTTGGACCACCCAGGAGGGATGGAGATAACAGACCTCAACTAGTCATATTCAAAGTCCTGGACTTCCAGGACAAGACCAAGCTGCTGGCAGCATTCAGGAAGAACCAGACTCTGACATATGACAACAACAAGCTTCCTCTGTTCCAGGACTTCTTGGGAGCTCTGGTGGCAAAACGCAAAGTCTTTGGTCCTGCGTGTAAAGCATTGCTAGAAAAGAACATTCGATTCACTCTTCAATATACTGCCACTCTTCGGTTCACTGCAAAGGGAAAATCGTGGTCTTTTGAGGACCCCACTCTTGCCGTGCAACACCTACAATCCAAAGATGGAGCCTCACAAGTAATCAACCCGGACGATTAAATATGTGATACCACGATCTTCTTGTTTTGAGTATTTACATGTTTTGGTTCGTTATTATTGTAATGCTTGCCTGTGGGGTTAAGAATTGCAATGCCTTGAGTAGGTTTAGGTTACAGTTAAAAGGGATAAAGGGACTCTGCGTGCGTACCTATGGGGTATTTGTTAAAGGGATTGCCATACTCACTCGCTGGGATGGGTGGGGATTAAAATTTGGATCTATATGATTATTAGTTCATTCCCTAGGCTGGGAATAGGAGGATGGCAGATTCTGGGATTCCAAATGTGTCCACATTACAGTCGTTATACTGGTGCTCATGGCATGTCAACGGTTTGAATTCTCTGGTAAAAAGAGGAGACACATTGGATTAGAGGAAATCACCCGCTTCTTCATAGCAAGAAATATGTCACATGCGCTGAAGCGTCGTATACTAAGAAACAAAGAGGGGTAGCCATATTAATTAACAAACATATTAGCCATGAAGTGATTGATGTGATGGAGGAGCCCATGGGAAGATTTCTTTTGGTTAAGCTTACCATAGAGGGTACCACTTACAGTCTGGTGAATGTATATGCACCCAATGTGCCAGACCCCCAATTCCATGCTAGGTTGCTGGACTGGATAGCTAGAGGGCTGGAAAACATCTAACCTAATTATAGGAGGAGACTTTAATGAGGTCCATGACGCAGTAAAAGACAAATCAAAACACCCAATCATCATGCCTACCCACATCACATAATTGTTTAAAGTATATTATAGATCATGTCGATGTAGTAGATATATGGTGATTACAACACCCAATAGATAAAGGCTATTCACATTTTTCACATGTACACAACATACATGCCAGAATAGATTATTGGTTGATGATTACTTAGTTGTTGCCGCATCTGCTATCCTCCAATATTTTGGACATACATATATCAGATCATGCGCCAATTACTTTTAAATCCTCGCTAACAAATGTGGTGGTACGGGAAAGAAGGTGGAGATTCCCATCATACTTATATCATTGCGAGGATTTTAAAAAGTCTGTACAGAATTATTGGAGATTTTACGAGACCGACAACAGCGAACATAGCGAAAACACACATTTGTTTTGGGCAGCTTCTAAAGCGGTAGTGAGAGGTCAAATAATTTCCTATGTTATAAACGGAAAAAAATATTAGAATGAACATTATGAGCCCAAAAACTGCCTACCCGGACATACAAACAGTTTAAATCCAGTAATACTCCCACAACAAAACAACAATTTGTAGAAGCAAGAGAAGCAGCAGACACGCTAGCCCATACAGCACTATATAACTTAGACTACCAAAAACACAGATACTTCAGGTGGGGTAACAAACCTGGCAGGTTCCTAGCATTCCTTACAAAGCCCTTTAGAACGGGTACCAGATTCATAGAATTAAATTGTATCAAAGGACAGGGAGTGTCAGGTTTCCAGGTTTTCCAGTTCTCTTTTGAATGAGCTTGCCCTCGGTTAACATGGAGTTTACTGTTCTGTTGCCCTACTTCCTGTCCAGCTGCTTAAAAGGCCGCCTCTAAGCCTAGTCCAGTGCCTGAGTATACTGCTTGTTGTGTGCTCCTGCTTTGCTGCTGCTAATCCTGATTGCCTTTGGATCCTCCTAAAGACTACCGACCGACCGACTCTGGACCTTACCCGGTTTCTCAAAGCTGTGTCCGGATTCCGTCTGCCATCTTCGGTCAGCACTCTGCCCGGTTCTCTCTGGTTTGTAACCACTCTGGACAATCATCCCGTACGGACACTCCTGGACTTTTACCGCTTGCCCCTTGTGTCCCGGCTGCGGCGCATTTAGGCCTTCCGGGGTGATTGCCGGACAGTCCCTGTATAGGGGTTCGCTCTGGTGGTCTCCCTGGGGGAGTCCGGTGCGTGGCCCCGGGAATTCCCTTCGCTCCGTTTCGGGAAGGTATTGTGTGTATTTGTACCGCTGTGTTTTCCGTTGTGTATCTACCGTGGTTACACATTATAAAATATCTTGTACCAAGAACTCGTCTGATTGTCATTGCCCTACGCTATCGAAATCCTGAGAACATATATAAGTATTACAGGGAGATATTGGAGGAATTTAGAACTTTCTTTAGCTCCTTATATGAGGCACAACCAAGAGGGATGAATGGGGAATCACATTTTTTGCAGTATTACCTGGCCCCGACTTTAACAACAGACCAAAGAACCTCACTTAATAATCCTATACATATATCGGAAATTATACAAGCCATTGCCACTCTTACATTGGCTAAAGCCCAAGGACCAGATGGATTCAGTAATGCATATTATAAGATTCTGGGACCTGCAATTGGCCCACACTTATGCGCAATGCTTAATAATATAGTCACAACTAAGAAAATCCCCGATGGATTTAATGAAGCAATTATTATTGTCCTGCCCAAACCAAGTTAGCACTTTTCAAATCGGGAAGGAGCAATAATTCTTCATTTCCGTTCAAATGGAGCACAGAGTCAATTAGATACCTAGGAATCCAGCTGCCTTCCGATCCCTCAATGCTATACAAGATTAACTACAAACCCTTGATTGCATCCTTAATTCAATTGCTACAATCCTGGAAACATCTAGCCATTTCATGCTCAGGTAGATGCCACCTAATTAAAATGGTGGCTTTCCCTAAAATACTTTATTTATTTGAAACACTACCCCTATTGCTGCCTAAAATTGATGTTAAATTACTAAACACTGCATTTCGCAAATTTATTTGGGGGCACAAAGGCCGCACACCCATTAGCTTAACAAAGCTACAACTACCCAAAGTGGAGGGGGGCATCAACATGCCGGATCTGGAGAGGTACAACCTGGCAGCAAATTTCCATTACATTCTGGATTGGATTAGGGGGAAATCTCTCTTTGCTAATGCTCAGTTGGAACCACAGATGCATCCTGGCACTTTGTGGACAGCTTTGATGCATTTGAATAGTGATGAGATACCCAGTGAGATCAAAGAATTTCCAACTATATGGAATACGATTCAAACATGGAGAAGGATACGGAAATCATGTGAGGCGAATGCCTTTTACACACCATTCCAGCCTTTTGTGGGGAACCCAAGGTTCCTTAAAGGCAGAACCCCTTTACAATATGAAATATTGGCGGCGCAGGGCTGTGTCTTTGCAGCGGACTTATTAGACCATGGGTACTCAATACTTCCATATAAAATAGTATCACAATGTTTCCAAGCCTTTGCTGGAAACCCATTTTTATTTTTCCAAGCTCGCAGCTTTATACAGAAATGCATCACCAGTAAACCAGGCTCTGAACAGGGGACAGACATATACAAATTTACAGACAAGCTAGAACACAGGTCTTCTCAACAAGTCATATTTACTCAAGATTAAGATCACACTGGTAGTGGGGGGCAGGAGTTCAAGGTCCTTTGAAGTGGGGGGAGGACATACCAGATTATGAAACCGGAGATTTCTTGAAAGCCACACTGACCCAAATGAAATTTATATCAGCTAGCAGTTATACTGCCATCGCATTAATGATTTTTCATAGGGCCTACATTACCCCCTATATTCAGTCAAAAATGAACTCAATAACAAACTATACATGCTCTAAGTGTGGCATGGAGAGGACAGACCTATTCCATCATCTCTGGAGATGTGCTGTGTATTCAGGGGGTTTGGAAGAGTGTCCATTCAGCCCTAGAAACCACACATAACATCAAATTCCTATTGACGCCACAATGGGCTCTCTAACATTCTGGAGGAGGACCAACTTAAAATACCAAGACATACTAAAGCAGCTCTTATTATATGGGCCTCGGCTACCAGGAAAAATATATTACATAAATGGCTTAGCACGGAACCCCCACCGATGTCACTCATTCAAACAAAGGTTATGTTCATATTCAAAATGGGGTGGCTGGATGCTCTTTCAAATAAGGAAAAATTGACAAAAAATTTCTTCGAAACATGGTCTTTGTTCATGCCCACGCTACCAGATATTATTAATGCTAGACTCAGATATCAATTTGAGAACACTTCATGGTATTTGCTGCAACTTATAAGTGGACACAATCCAATTCCGTAATAAAGAACGCCTTAGGTTAAATGTCGCACGCAGAGAAGTGGGGGGGGAGGTATTGGGGATTGTTGGGATTGTTGGATTTAATAATGTCTCAATACTTGCCATTATTACAATTGTAACGCATATTTTATTTTACGACTCAATAAAAAGATGTTTAAAAAAAAAACAAAAAAACCCCAACACGTCTGAATGAGTCCTAAGTGCTATAATGCAGGGTAAGGAAGCGGACTGGGTGTTGTCGCATACCTTCCCTTGAAGACACCAATCGCGTTATTGTATTGTCATGTAATGGAATGTGAATTGTGTCCTGTGTCTTTTGTAAATATTGTTTTATATGTCATGTGAACTGTTATGATAATGTGATATACTATAATGTCTTCCTGTGTACTGTACAGTAAGATTATATATAGTAATGTATTATGTTATACAGATATAATGTACATGGCATAGCATTTGTATGGGTAGTTATTAGACAACAGGGTATTAAGTATTGGGACATGCCGAAAATGCGAGGGATTAATTAATAGGGCAAGAGACGGATCCTTCTGAAAGAATTAGTGATGACAGTGTGCGATAGATACAGACAGATAGTCTATAGATCGTGAGTATCGCATGCAGCGGGTGACTTGTGGCAGAGGAAAAGGAGAAAGGAGACTGGAGTTGAGATAGTGTGATATTCAAGTACTGATTGAAACACAAAACACTAGAAAACGCTGAGGCTAGAGACCAGTTTCCATACGAAGTGGCCCCAGATAGAAGAGTCCAGAGAACTTTAGCAATTAGGTCCCAAGCCTGCATGGTAACAAGCTGGAACAGACTGAGACATGAACAGAATTGACTTTCCCGGGAGGAGTCTTCACAAGCATCCAAGAGTGCAAAGTTCTACTACAGCACTACTGGCTACCCCTTGCCACTCTCGTCTATCAAGAGAGGAGACGAGGATATGGACGTGTCTGGGAGCATAAGGCTCAACTCTGGCTATAGTGATAGAACCTCTGATCTCCTTTTCTACTAGGAGACTGAATGGGAATCCACTGGAAGAGAAGGTGACTGCCATGAATTGGACTGTAGCGTTAGGCTTGGGACTCACAGAACCAATAAGATTGGACACAACCCAGCGAGAACTGAGAATGTGACTTAATATGCCTTGTACATTTGAAATGTGCTGAAATATATGTTCCTGCTATCTAGTGTGTGAAGTTGTTGATGAAGATGACCTGTAAAGTACTGTTGTTGGAAACAAACTAATGGTCTCCTTCCAAAAATGAGTTGTCATTTGGTCCTGGCCAGCCGATCTCAGTGGCAACATGTGGCATTCACAGGCAACTTGCTTACACTACACAAGCCCACTCACCCAGCCAGGACCAGTCCGTTCATGCCATTCTACATGTACAACAGAGCCTAGTATTGTGGAATGTGGGAGGATGGGAAAATGCAGTGAAGTATCAAGAAATAGTATAAATGTTTGCATTATAAAGAAATTCCTTTTACGTATGTTGGTATCTCATAAACCAAACAAAACATTCTTGCTTTTTCCTGCTACCTTGAGTGCTGATAACAGAAATTCCTGCAGCTCATTCCACAAATTGATTTTTCCATTGGTTTTAAAATCCGAAGTTGAACAATTTGTTGAAATGTTCAAACATTTTTTCACATAATGTGATGAAAATATAATAAAATTTTTAAAAGGGTTTAAATACTGAAGTCATTATGTGATCAAATTACTTTCTGATGCCAGAAAATAGTATAAATATGGACCGTGTAGGTCTGCACCTGTATCATTCCTCACATATTTTGGCCAGGCTTACACATTTCAGTTTATATTACAATTTTAGCTTTTTTTTTTCCAGAAAACAACTGCAATATCACTGTAACCAAATCACAACTTGTGAATGTAGCCTTAGGATCTACATACACAGCGATGTCCAGGGCATGAGGTCTATATGACAGTGCACGATGTTGCATGGGGTCTGTGCACTCTCATACAAGTTCCATCAATCTGTGTATGTTCAAAGAATAATTCAGATTTCGAATGGCCATGTCACAGATGATTAAAAACAGTGTATGCCTCTTTATGAATTTAAGACATGTTGGGGTACAGTAAAGGTCTGATATGCTTCTGTGGAAGTCTTATTACAACTCTGATCAATATGGGATGTAATAACAATGAATACATGAACTCTTATATGGCCAGTAAGTCTTCTTATGCTGGCTTGGCACTGTCTGCAAGAAGAAACGATACCTCTTAGACTCCTACTCTGTGACCTCTCACTTAGGGCCCTTTCAGATTGCATTATTACCTACATTCACTGGTCCCATCGGGGCTTCCGTCGAAACCCCCTCAACAAAACGTGTTTTGGATGCATGCACCAACGGGGCCATTGACTGTAATGGAGCAGACGGAGTCACTGTGTGCTCTGTCTTGCACCATTTTTGGGTGTATACGCTTTCTCCAGGTGGATACCCAGACACAGTCTACTACGCCTGGGTATCCGCCTGAAGAAAGCGCATACGCCCAAAAATGGTGCAAGACAGAGCACACAGTGACTCAATCTGCTCCATTAGAGTCAATGGCCCTTTTGGCTCATGCATCCGAAACATATTTTGCTGGGAGGGGGGAGGTTTGGACAGAGGCACCAATGGGACTAGTGAACATAGATAATAACGCAGTGTGAAACCAGTCTTAGCCAAATCAGATCTCCTGTTTTGAATTGAGGAGGGGAAACACCCCGAAACATGTGTCTGAAAATGGAGTGTATGGTTTGGCTTTTTTTCCTAAGTCATGTAGTAAGGCTTCTTAAAGGGTCGATATTCACTTTTGGGATTGCTGAATCCAATTGGTGGCACCAGAATTCAAGTCGTCTTCCTCTCTGAGGCCTAAAACACACTTCCGCATAAAAAACGTCCGTGTGACACGGTCCGTTTTTCGGGTCCGTGTTCCGTTTTTTTGGGACGTTTCTCCGGTACGTATGGCATCCGTGTGATGGCGTATGCGAGCCGTGTGTACGTGTAAAATGTCCTTGTTTGTGTGTAAAATGCCCATGTATGTGTACGTGGAATGTCCGTGTGGAATGTCCGTTTGTGTGTTGCACAATGTCGTTGATACATGTCGGCTGACAGCAGACAGAGTTGCGCGATGAGAATGAACTCGGGTGAACTTCACCCGACTTCATTGTCATGCCGCGGCTCTGTCTGTGTACCGCGTACTGATTAGCAGTCACCTGTGAAGGATTCACCAGTGACCGCTAATCCCCCGAGTGACTGAAGTGAGCAGCCCTCTCTCATACTTACCGCTCCCCGATCACCAGCACGGCGAGGAACAGCTGTGCAGAGAATACGCGGCAACAATTACTTTGAATATGCCGGCCGCTCATTAATCAATCTCGTATTCCCTGCTTTCCCCACCCACAGACGCCTGTGATTGGTTGCAGTCAGACACGCCCCCCACGCTGAGTGACAGCTGTCTCACTGCACCCAATAACAGCAGCCGGTGGGCGTGTCTATGCTGTGCAGTAAAATAAATACATAAATAATTAAAAAAACCGGCGTGCGGTCCCCCCCAATTTTAATACCAGCCAGATAAAGCCATACGGCTGAAGGCTGGTATTGTCAGGATGGGGAGCCCCACATTATGGGGAGCCCCCCAGCCTAACAATATCAGTCAGCAGCCGCCCAGAATTGCCGCATACATTATATGCGACAGTTCTGGGACTGTACCCGGCTCTTCCTGATTTGCCCTGGTGCGTTGGCAAATCGGGGTAATGAGTTATTGGCAGCCCATAGCTGCCAATAAGTCCTAGATTAATCATGTCAGGCGTCTCCCCGAGATACCCTCCATGAGTAATCTGTAAATTACAGTAAATAAACACACACACCCGAACAATCCTTTATTAGAAAAAAAAACACTAACAAATTGCCTTGTTCACCAATTTTATAAGCCCGAAAAAGCCCTCCATGTCTGGCGTACTCCAGGATGGTCCAGCGTCGCTTCCAGCTGTGCTGCATGAAGGTGACCGGAGCTGCAGAAGACACCGCCGCTCCTGTCAGCTCCACGCAGCTAATAAAGGGAATAGCGCGATCAGCTGAGCTGTCACTGAGGTTACTCGCGGCCAACGCTGAAAACAGCTGATCGCGCTATTCCCTTCATTAGCTGCGTGGAGCTGACAAGAGCGGCGGTGTCTTCTGCAGCTCCGGTCACCTTCATGCAGCACAGCTGGAAGCGACGCTGGACCATCCTGGATTACGCCGGACATGGAGGGCTTTTTCGGGCTTATTAAATTGGTGAACAAGGCAATTTGTTAGTGTTTTTTTTTCTAATAAAGGATTGTTCGGGTGTGTGTGTTTATTTACTGTAATTTACAGATTACTCATGGAAGGTATCTCGGGGAGACGCCTGACATGATTAATCTAGGACTTATTGGCAGCTATGGGCTGCCAATAACTCCTTATTACCCCGATTTGCCAACGCACCAGGGCAAATCGGGAAGAGCCGGGTACAGTCCCAGAACTGTCGCATATAATGTACGGCTGCTGACTGATATTGTTAGGCTGGGGGGCTCCCCATAACGTGGGGCTCCCTATCTTGAGAATACCAGCCTTCAGCCGTATGGCTTTATCTGGCTGGTATTAAAATTGGGGGGGACCGCACGCCGTTTTTTTTAATTATTTATTTATTTATTTTACTGCACAGTATAGACACGCCCACCGGCTGCTGTGATTGGGTGCAGTGAGACAGCTGTCACTCAGCGTGGGGGGCATGTCTGACTGCAACCAATCACAGGCGTCTGTGGGCGGGGAAAGCAGAGAATACAAGATTGATTAATGAGCGGCCGGCATATTCAAAGTAATTGTTGCCACGTATTCTCTGCACAGCTGTTCCTTACCGCGCTGGTGATCAGGGAGCGGTATGAGCCGGGGGAAGAAAAAAAACGAGCGCCAATGTAAGTATGACTGAGAACAGCAGAAAAAAAGGTAAGTATACTGAATTCAATTTAAAAAAAAATAAAAATAAGATCTCTTGTGTAAAAACGCACACGCACAAAACGTGCTGAACACGGACATACTCCGTGTGCGGTCCATGCAGGCACGGACCCATAGACTAAAGCGGGTCCATGCCTGCGTGCTGCCGGCCAAAAACGGACATGTCGTCCGGGTAGAAAAGCGCGCACACATATTTACAACACGGACACACGTTCCGTGTGATTTTACGTGTGTGTGCCATCTACCATTGAATAACATGGTTCTCCGTGTGTACGTGTCTCCGGTACGTGCAAATACGTACCGCACACGTACAAATTAAACGGATGTGTGTTGCGGGTCTGAGGAAGCTTTTTGCACAATTAATTTCCCAGAACAGCATTGCATGGCCTTTTAATCTGTTTACACCGGCTTGGCACTCTCCAAAAGGAGAAATATTCCCCCTAAGACATTGAGCACTTAGAGTAACTGTTAGTTTAACTCTTTTTCATAAATCAATAGAACAAGTGAATATAGGAAAGCCTGTAATGCATCTTATCAGAGAAATCTGCTTCATTATCGTCCAGGAAATGATCTTCACTCTTAAGGCCACTTTACACGCAGCGACATCACTAGCGATGTCGCTGCCGATCGCACCCGCCCCCGTCGTTTGTGTGTCACGGGCAAATCACTGCCCGTGGAGCACAATATCGCTAGGAGCCGTCACACATACTTACCTTCCTAGCGACATCGCTGTGGCCGGCGAACAGCCTCTTTTCTAAGGGGGCAGTTCATGCGGCGTCACAGCGACGTCACACGGCAAGCGTCCAATAGAAGCGGAGGGGCGGAGAGCAGCCGTATGAAAGTCATGCCCACCTCGTTTACGAAGGATGTAGGTACGGTATTGTTCGTCGTTCCTGGGGTGTCACATGTAGCGATGTGTGCTGCCTCAGGAACGACAAACAACATGGGTCCAAAATCAGCAACGACATTTGGGAAATGGACGACGTGTCAACAATCAACGATTTGGTGAGTATTTTGCATCGTTAGCGGTCACTCATACGTGTCACACGCAACGACGTCGCTAACGAGGCTGGATGTGTGTCACGAATTCCGTGACTCCAACGACATCTCGTTAGCGATGTCGTTGCGTGTAAAGCCCCCTTTATTGATTCCGACCATGATACGACCTGGTCAGGATCGCTAGTATGTCGCTACAGGGTCACTAGTGAGCTGTCAAACAGTCAGATATTCCCAACGATACAGCAATGATACGGCGGTTGCTGGGACCCTGTCACATAGCACGATTTAAATCTTGATTAGTAACATAGGCGTGCATCTACATTGCCTTTTCCGCGCCCCCTCTGCTCTGATTGGTGGTCGTAACTGCATTGTGACTGGGTGGCCTTGCCTTTAGAGAAGGCAACATAATAGCGCTTCCATCTTTCTCCATCCTTGTCCATCCTACAGTCCCGATGCAGAATGGACTGTATTACGATCTACTGCTACACGCAGTCCGGGACAAATGAATTCAGCCCTCTGAAATGTACTGCGATCTACAAGCCAGAACAGAGGATGGAAGCGGCTAATCCGAACGCATTAGCAATCACCAATCGGAACAGAGAGGGCGCGGAAAACAACAAAGATGCACGCCTACGTGAGTCGCGAACAAGGTCGTTGGGTAAGATGTCAAACACATCGATGCGTGCTGCCCTGCAGGAGCCCAACGACCAAAAAATGAACCAGAACAGTGTGTAACGATCAGCGCACAGTAGGGGCCAGGTCGCTGCTTAGTGTCACACACAGCGAGATCACTGATGAGGTCACTGGTATGTCACAAAACCTGTGACTCAGCAGCGATCTCGCTAGCGATCTCGCTATGTGAGAAGTACCCCTTAGTTGAATGGTAAAATCAATCTTCAGTGAAGATAGATAATAAGCTTACTAAAGGATGAGATGACACATGCTGCTGCTTATAAAAATCTATGGAGTGCTGAAGTGGAAAGAGGAGGGAAAACAACCGACACCCCCACAAATTGGATGTTGTTCACTACAATGGCACCTAGAAGTAACTAACATTGAATGGTGCTGCACTGGATAGCTCGGTTCAATGTGTAGATGATGTGGCGCCCCTGACCCGGTCAGGCACCACTGAATACCGCACCCATGCTGGGACAGTACTTCCAGGTAATCCTAAGGGCCAGAATGAGGTGTGTATGCACAGACACATAGCAACCAATTCTCCCACACTAGTAGATGGGATACTTGGGTAGTCTCCAGAGGGGGCTAGCTTTCAAATCTTGTCAAGGGGTGTAGCGAAGGGGGTGAGAGCTAAAGTGCAGAGGTTGTCAGGAAAGGAGGAGAGCTAGTCTGGTGGTGGTGAGCAGCGGTCGCAAGGCGGATCCACGTGCTGACACTAGTCAGACCCTGCACGGGGTAGTAACCATTGGCGGGGGAGAACGGTCACCTGGAGAGAACAGAGTAGTGTCCCTGGTGACTAGACACGTACAGGGTACAGGTCCCTAGAGCAGACTCCAGTTTAACTACCTGCTAAACCTGCCAGTGAGGGGAACTACAAGTACCTTACCAACCTCACAGAGTCTGAGCCTCAGCAGCAACGCAGGGACCCATAAGGAGACAGAGCCTGGAACCATCTCACCTGGTCTATGCTGCCGGCAAATGGGCCAAACACAGGGGAGAAAAGGCAGTAGCGACTCCCTGGATAGACCCCCTTGGTACTCCACGTCAGGGGGTTATCCGAACACAGAGTGCTAGGAAGGCGAGCTAACAGGTTACCCTCAGACTGGCCTGAAGGAGCCCCTGGTCCTACCTGGTTCATCACAGCAACGCCCGGGTCAGCTCACAACAACATCTGAAGTGAGTATAAACCAGTTAAAAGACTTTTGGACTCAGCGTGTGTTATCCAGGGACCCGCTACTCTGCTCACCCGAGCCCCTGGGGCCTGCCAGAAACTGAAGATCAGCAATTCTTCTAATGTGCCTCTTTTGAATTGGACCTCATCTCCAGTACCTACAGCCATGGCCATGAAAGAGTTAGCCCCCCCCCTGAAATTGTTCCAGAAAATGAAGCATTTCTCCCAGAAATGTATTGCAATTACACATTTTGTTATACACATGTCTATTTCCTTTGGAAATATTGGAACAACACAAAAAAAACTGAGAAAAAGGCAAATTGGATATAATTTCACATAAAACTCTAAATTGTTGGCAGCCTCAACTTAATAATTGATTGCATACCCTTTGGAATAAATAACTGCAATCAATTGCCTACTATAACCATCAATAAGCTTCTTACACCTCACATCTGGAATTTTGGACCACTCTCCTTTTTCAAACTGCTCCAGGTCTCTCATATATGAAGGGTACCTTCTCCCAACAGCAATTTTAAGATATTTCCACAGTTGTTCAATGGGATTTAGATCTGAAGAAATGGCTGGCCACTTCAGAACTGTCCAGCGCTTTGTTTCCAGGAATGGCACCAGGGATTTCAGGACTCCATACTGACTACATTTTTGGGCCCCTTGAGACTCTGCCCAGGCTCCGCCCCAGCTCCGCCTCCACCTCTCAAACCTTCCACAGTCCCACTGCCCACTCTTGGAAAAACTCCACTTCTGCACCACGTCTTCACCAATAACACATTAACAGTTCCTATTGAACACCATATCACCTACATAGCCATGAGCCTTGTGTGAAATTATGTATAATTTACCTTTTTATCTGTTTTTTTTTGTGTTGTTCCAATTAACAGGAAATAAACAAGTGTATCACAATAAATGTGTGATTGCAATAATTTTCTGCGAGAAGTGTTTCTCAATAAATGTTTTTTTTCAGTAATTCAATACAAAAAGTGAAACAAATATATAGAGTCATCACACACAGAGTGATCTTTTTCAAGTGTTTATTTCTGTTGAGGTTCCTTATAGAACTACATTGGTAAGAAGCAGCTCCTGTATAGGGCCTCCAGTCTGCTCGGATCCACTTCTCATCCTAGCATGATGACTAGTCATTCCATGCTACATTTCATGGCGGCCCATTGCTACCACAAGAATTTGCAAAATCAAATGTATGTTACAATGTTTTACATTTGGCCCTTTTTCAGTGTGTTTTATAGGTTAAAGCCTTTTTAAGCATGAGTCCTGATATATAGAAATTTTAACAGAATGTCTACTGGCTACTGGTCAATTGCTCAAATAAAATTGCCCTAATAATGCAGTACAATTATTTTTGGAAAACACCTTAAAAATTAAGTAGACTAAAGCGGGCTTTACACGCTACGATATCGTTAATGAATTATCGTCGGGGTCACGGTGTTTGTGATGCACATCCGGCGTCATTAACGATATCGCAGTGTGTGACACTTATGAGCGACCTTAAACGATCGCAAAAGCGGTCAAAATCGTTTGCCGCGGAGAGGTCGTCCTGAAACAAAAAAATCGTTTTCTGCTTATTATCGATGTTGTTCGTCGTTCCTGCTGCACCATACATCGCTGTGTGTGACACCGCAGGAGCGACGAACATCTCCTTACCTGCCTCCACCGGCAATACGGAAGGAAGGAGGTGGGCGGGATGTTACGTCCCGCTCATCTCCGCCCCTATTGGACGCCTGCTGTGTGACGTTGCTGTGACGCCGCACGAACCACCCCCTTAGAAAGGAAGCGGTTCGCTGGCCAGAGCGACATCGCAGAGCAGGTATGTGCATGTGACGCTGCCATAGCGATAATGTTCGCTATGGCAGCGATCACCACATATCGGCCGTACGACGGGAGCGGGTGCAATCGTGCTCGACATCGCCAGCAATTGCTAGCGATGTCGCAGCGTGTAAAGCCCGCTTAACGCTTAAAATTCCACAATGCTTCCTTTCACAATTTGTTGACCATTACCAGGAACTTGACTAATATTGGCTTGGCTATCACTGAGAACTGAATGACATGCCATCATTTCTTTCATGAGTTTTACAGCAGCGATAAAACATCTTGAAGTTTCAATGTTGTCCTCAGAGTTAATGTGCTTCCCCTTGGGTATTCCATTCGTTTCAATGTAACAAAGCACAAAGTGCCTGGGTTACTTAATGCTAGCTACACCCAAGCTAATGCAGCCAAAAATCATGGGTGGAATATTGGAGAAGACAAGTGACTATTCAGTCATGAGGCTTTAGACATTTATTGCTCATGCTATATGTTTGCATTGTCAAACCAGCAAGAAGGACCCAATGAGGCATATACGGGCCAGCTGGCGGATTTGCTGTGAACTTCATTGACTGGTCCAAGGCTGTACATGCATCTGACACTTGAAGTTATTTCTTGGGAGTGTAACAGAACACTAATACAACCAGAACATAATGTATTCATGCAATCTAGTCTCTGGAGGAAGACATTTATTTGTTGGCACCATCTAATACCCTGCGAGAAATAAAATGAGGCAATCGTAATTAGCTGTTAAATAGCATTGTTCCAAAAGAGACTATTAGGAGGCGGCAAAATCCTAAAAAAATGTAACCTCACAAATAAAAAAAACTATAGCAAGATTTATTGCTTTGTGTTCATTTCATTGATTTTATTTGGATTTATTATTCATCAACTGAATGTTTTGAAAACACTTTTAGAAAGTTTTCGAGCTTGATGGTGTCCTCTACATTTTATTTCATTTCTTCTGAAAGTACAAAGGGTCACAGAACGGTTTAATCATTCTAAATCTGGCCTTTTATCGTGGAATTTATTTGAGCTCCTTTCAAAAAGTACAAAGCTATTTGATACAGAGTAACTGTAATTAAGAACTGGGGGAGCTGGCATGTAATTACAAAGCGAGGCACAACACAGGAAGGTTCCTAAGCAACCATTAACATCATTACCGCCAATAAAATAAAAAAACCTCACAAAATACTTAAAAACTCAACTGCAAATCAATTTCTTTTCATTGTCAGTTTAGTTTTTCACACAAAGAGTTAAGGAGTCACCTGCATGACATTTTTGGAAATCCTGAAGAAAGCTTTTGTTATGTATCCACAACTCTGCCAAGTTTTTTTTTCCTCTGGAAATCAACTCACACCATTGATAATGTGAAGAGATGGATAAAAATGGAGTTGGAATGTTTACCAAAAAGGTCAAAGTTACAATGCTGGGTCCTACAATTTATAGATTAAGTAACAAATAGTAAGACATGTAGGGTTTATTACATTTTTTTTGTCAATCTAATAAAATATATAGTATATTTGTAGCTACAAATAGCTTAGATGAAGTGTGTATTCACTATGGGGTTTTAATAACTTGCAGCACATAGCAAAAACCTATGGTCATTACTCAGTCTTTTCCCCTAGGTCTTCCATATTGCTATTGAAAACAGTACAGTTTAGAAACTACAAAGCAGTGGGCCAATCTATACCAACTTACAATTTGACTACCTACTGTAGATGCAGGCTCGAACTAACCCATAGGAGAACAGCAGAATCCCCCGGTGGGCCCTTTTGCAGTGGTTGGTACATCACTTACCCCCCTAACATAATAGTTGTCCCAATACACTTGTTTCACTATGTAAAAATAATGGAACATCTCATCATTAATTTTACAAACAACCCAGTATATTATTATGTAGAATCATAGGTAAATTTCTGAATGTAATATTTGCATGTAGTTGATCAGTGGGCCCCCAGAGTATATGTTACTGGTGGGCCCCTGCTGCCCCAGTCTGACATTGCTTAGATGGCAATATATAAATCTGTCATCAAAAACATATGGACAAATGTGGAAAACATGGGCAGAAAACCAGTGCAAAAGCTTTAATTCAAAATTAGGCTATGGACCATGATTTGTCAAAATCCAGGTGCTCGTTATTTAGATCAAAGTATATTACAGGAGTATGGTTTCACATAGTTAATACTCACAAGTAGTCTATCCCACCCCATGACATAAAATGCTATGTGGATAAACTTCCATAGTGAAAAAGCTACAGATTCATTGTCAATGTTACCTCATACGTTGATAAAAATCTCTGGCATAAGTCAAAATTTGTAGTATTGTGAGCCCAAATGGGGATAGGTACTGATTGTCAATAATCTGTACAGCTCTGTGGAATATGGTGGCACTATCAATACCATATTTTGTGGTTTATAAGACGCACTGGATTATAAGATGCACCCCAAATTTAGAGGGACAAAAAGGTGGGCGAGTCTGTCTTACAATCTAGTGGTGTCTTACCAGGGAGGGGTGTCAGCGGTGGTGGAGGTGGAGTAGGGTGCTGCTGCGGGTGTTGCTGGGGGTGCTCCAGATGCTGGCTGTAGGTGCTGAGACTGAGGCAGGCAACATCCAGAAACTGTCAGCTGTGCGGGCTTCAAAGAAATGTCGCCCAGAGTCAGCGTGTGTGCAAATTGAGCTATCGGCTCAATGACAAGCCGAGATCTCATCTGTCCACGCGCCACCTCCGGGCGCCATTTTCCTTAAGATCACTGCTGGTAGATCAAAGGACCAGAGGTGGCACATGCGCAGATGAAATTTTGAGCTGAGAGCCCCATCTGTACACGCGCCAACTCCGGGCGCCATTATTTGAACCCCAGATTGCCATCATTTTCAAGATGGCCAGTGCCAGTACCGCCTGCAGCCCAGCAGCACAGCACCCACAGCCCAAGCAGCACAGCGCCCGCAGCCTCAGCACCACAGCGCCCGCAGCCCCAGCAGCACAGCACCCGCAGCATCACCGCAGTCTCCTGCTACTCCTCTTCACTACCTCCCGGTAAGCAACATTCGGATTATAAGATGCATCCCTCATTTTCCTCCTAAATTTTTGGGAGGAAAAGTGCATCTTATTATCTGAATAATACAGTACTTACCAACATCTTGGTAAAGCAGGATCTATAAAGTCCTAACCCTCAGGACCAACCAAAACTGTAGAGGAACACTCACTTTTAGTTATGGATTTTTACAAATCACACCCACTTTTAGACCTGGCAATAACTGTTTCTGAAAATCAGGAAAAGTCTCGGCAATTTGGGATTTTTGGTAACTATGCACTATATAAGTAAATACATGATTGAATAGCTAATATATAAGTCTGATAAGTCACAGTGATAGATCATTAGAGCAGTCAGTGAGCTCAGATCTCCCAATTTCATGGAGTAGTGGTCATCTGTCATGGTGATTGCTGTATCAGTAGATGTTGGCCATGTCCTCACGGCCTCAGTGAAGCTTTACATGTTTTATCCTGACTTTTAATTGTACAAATTAATAATTTCTGCATAGTAAAACTCAGAATTGGATTAATATTTGTATCTTCCACCTGGATTTGTGTCTTTGCCCTACCCTTTTCTCATTGGTTTCTTTCACCACTAAAATGTAATGAGAATACATAAACTATTCTAAACCTTGCTCACTTTACATATTCAGCTATTCTAATGACACTGCTGTATTGGTTGTAGCCTGGCATTCAGCCAGCGTATTAAACCCTTTAAAAATTGAGGATTAGACTAAATTCAAGACTCATCATAAGATTAGAGGATTCTCACAATACTTTCCAGACTGCTCAACATGTTCTGTCCTAATATCTTTGTTTTCCCAGTCTCATATCTTATTTAATGTCGTTAGCTGCTCGTTGTTAATGTATTCCTAGCACAATATGCTGTTTTTCTTAAATTGACAGATTAGAGATGTAATGGATTGGCAGAAACCTGCTTGATTCGTATTATTTGCAGCAATGTGCACTATACCATGTAAGCTGAAGACAATGAAGCTAAATATCTGAATTCATACTGTCGTGAATGTTATACGGTGACACAGTGAGTATTGTTGAATCTTTGCTGCAGTTTTGAAGTCTTGTTTCAGTCACTGATAAGTAAAGTGGATAGATCTACTAGAAAACAGATTAGTGAGCCTGACACTGTACTACTGAAATCATGAGTACTGAGTAACACCTTTCTTTTATTATATATAAACATGAACATTTTATATGCAAAAAAATTGTAATATATTTATTTTAAAGGGATTGTTCATACTCAGACAACCCCTGCTCAACTGCCATATAAAATAAAAACAGCCTGGACTCACCTCTGGTGCCGTTCCAGCTATATCGTCCCATGTTCTCCCTGGACTTGTATGACATTTTTAATGTCATCTCAGCCCTATAGCCAATCATCAGCCAGTTACAGTACAAGTTTTTCATGGATTCTATATTTTTATTTTATTTTGTCCATGTTGTTCCTTCTTTTACCCATTGCTCAGTCACAAGTTAGGGGTACTTTACACGCTGCGACATCGCTAGCAATTGCTAGCGATGTCGAGCGCGATAGCACCTACCCCCGTCGTACGGCCGATATGTGGTGATCGCTGCCGTAGCGAACATTATCGCTACGGCAGTGTCACATGAACATACCTGTTCAGCGACGTCGCTGTGACTGCCGAACAATCCCTCCTTCAAGAGGGAGGTGCGTTCGGCGTCACCGCAACGTCACTAAGCGGCAGGCCAATAGAAGCGGAGGGGCGGAGATGAGCGGGACCTAACATCCCGCCCCCATCTCCTTCCTGCCGCACTGCCAGTGGACAGAGGTAAGGAGAGGTTCGTCGCTCCTGCGCTGTCACACATAGCGATGTGTGCTGCCGCAGGAACGACGAACAACATCGCTACTTACCTGACAACGATTTTTTGTTACTAAACGACCTCTCCAAAACAAACGATTTTTGTCATTTTTGCGATCGTTTTAGGTCGCACCAGCCTGTCACACGCTGTGATGTCGCTAACGACGATGTGCGTCACAAACACCATGACCCCAACGACATCGCTTGAGCGATGTCACAGCGTGTAAAGTACCCCTAAATCTTCAATTTCAGCAAAAGTGTAAAATATGTTTAAATATATTAGTAATTAAAACGATAAAAATTGAAACAAAAAATAAAAATTTTAATGAACTCAAAGACAGAAAATAATTCATTTGTTTATGCCAGTTTATTATATTTATTTGTTAAAAAAACCTTTTTAAATGGAAAATGGGTTCATTGTCAATCCCACAACCTTTCATCAGTCCCATTTGAATTCCATTGCAGCCCTTCATTTTAGTATAGAAATATGTGATGTATCTTCTTTAATGAAAGAGAAGACAGACCCTTATCTCTACAACTCTAGTAAAGTATTTCCTGCGCAGACAATGTCAACAGACAGATAATTGCCTGATGTCAGCCAGATCATTTTATCCTGGCAGAAAAATGAAGACATGCCTACATCTAAATACCAATTCTTTGAAACAAAAAAACAAGGCTTTTGTTTTATACAATAAGCAGTAAAAGCATTTTATTATTCTTTATGGTTGCCAACATTGGAGGACCAGGTGTACGGTAACTACCCCAAGCCTTGGCAATTAAATTCCCAAACCATGACACATACTTCAATACTTTTCTTTTAAACCTTGTATTAAGTGACAGAAACTATTCTGATAAGTTGGGGGAAATAACAAAAGAAACTCAAGTGGTACAGTACTTGCAGCAGTTATAAAGTTAGTTAACCCCCAACCTTTTTGGGGCCTTCAGGACAAAGTATTTCTTTTTTTTTTAATTTGTTTTGTCACTGTCACATTCAAAGAGTCAAACGATTTTTATTTTTCCTTTGATGTAACCATATGTGGACTAAGGGTCCCTTTACATTGCGTTTTTACCTTTATTTACTGGTCCCATCGGAGCTTCTATATGAACCCCCCCCGTAAAACGTGTTTCGGACGCATGCGCTGACTTGACCATTGACTATAATGGAGCAGATGGAGTCAGCGTGTGCTCTGTCTTGCACCATTTTCGGGTGTATACGCTTTCTGCAGTCAGACACCCATACGCAATAAACTGCATCTGGGTGTCAGCCTATAGAAAGAGTAGACGTCCGAAAGTGGTGCAAGACAGAGCACACGCTGACTCCATCTGCTCCATTATAGTCAATGGCCAAGTCAGCGCATGTGTCCAAAACCCGTTTTGCAGGGGGGATTCGGACGGAGGCCCCAACAGGACCAGTGAACATAGGTAATAACGCAGTGTAAGACCAGCCTTATACATATAGCTTGCTAACCAACTTTTATTAACTGTTTATAGGCAGAAATAGAAAAAAAAGAGCAATTCTACAACTTTATTTATATTTTATAAACATTTAACATCCTACCCACATAAGGTGTTAGCGTCATTCTGTGTGTCAGAACAATTATGACTATACAACATTTTTATGTTTTATATAATAAATTCACTGCTTGAAAAATAAATATTTATTTACATGTCACTAATTACTAATAGCCAAAAGTGCCGATGCCCTGCTCTGCACAGCAGACAAGTTCAGATGATTTCAGCTTCAAGCTCCCTATGGGGACTAGTAAAAAAAGTAAAATTGTAAATAAAGAACAAAAATTTATTGAGGAATTGTGCAAATTTTGCAATTTTACCGCACTTGGAATTTTTACCTCGTTTTCCAGTACAGAATGAATGGTGTCATTCAAAAGTACAACTCATCGCACAAAAAACAAGCTCTCATATGACTATATTGACCGAAAAATAGAAAAATTATGGCTATTTGGATAAGGGGAGGAAAAGGCGAAAGCAAAAAAATAGAAATGACCATGGCATTGCATCCAGCAGCTATAGGCGAAGGAGGAATATGACCTTTAAGTAAACTTTCAATTACATGTTCTTTCATGGCAGTCTGTTCAGGACCCAACAAATTATACAGAGTTTTCGGTAATTTGGCAGTTGGAATAAGATTGATAGCACATTCATAAGAATGATCGGGAGGTAATATCTCTGCCTATTTTTCCGAGAACACAGCTCCAAAATCCTTCAAGTACCCTGGCAGACCCTCCAGACCGGCGGAGAAAACCTGTACAGAATTAAGACATTTCTTCTAACAATAGGGACTCCACTTAACAATATCCTTTTGACACCAATCAGTGACAGAATTATGAATATGCAGCTACGGAATTCCCAAGACCAACCACGCAGGTAAATTGTCTAATAGATAACAGAAGATTGCCTGGGAGTGTGAATTACCTTCTGGACCAAAGGCACCCTGTCAATGGCAATAATTTGAATGGGTTCTGCCATCCTAAGGGGCACTTTGCACACTACGACATCGCAGGTGCGATGTCGGTGGGGTCAAATTGAAAGTGACGCACATCCGGCGTCGCAGGTGATATCGTAGTGTGTAAAGCCTTTTTGATACGATTAACGAGCGCAAAATCGTCGTAATCGTATCATCAGTGTAGCATCGGTCATTTCCATAATTTGGAAATGACCGATGTTACGATGTTGTTCCTCGTTCCAGCGGCATCACACATCGCTGTGTGTGAAGCCGTAGGAGCGAGGAACATCTCCTACCTGCGTCCTGCGGCTCACGCCAGCTATGCGGAAGGAAGGAGCTGGGCGGGATGTTTACGTCCCGCTCATCTCCGCCCCTCAGCTTCTATTGGCCGCCTGCCGTGTGACGTTGCTATGACGCCACATGACCCGCCCCCTTAATAAGGAGGCGGGTCGCTGGCCAGAGCGACGTCGCAGGGCAGGTGAGTGCATGTGAAGCTGGCGTAGCGATAATGTTCGCTACACCAGCTATCACCATGATATCACAGCTGCGACGGGGGTGGGGACTATCGCGCTCAGCATCGCAAGCATTGGCTTGCAATGTCGTAGTGTGCAAAGTGCTCCTAACTGTCCATAATCCTAGTCTCAAAACCAGTCCTGAGTCAATTAAGTTGGCTACAGATCCACAGTGAATGAAAACGAATGTCGATAATGATTGTTTTTGAAAAAGTAGTTCCACGTTCAGCAGTACTTTATATGAGGAGTAATAAGGTACCTGAAAGTCTGGGTGATCTCTACGACAATCACACAGACTTAGGCGTTTCCCCATGGCTTGCTTCCTTGAGGGTGTGCCAAGCAGCCCTTACGGAAATGTCCAGCTTTACTACAATAGAGGCAAAGTCCGAGATCACGTCAACATCTCTTCTTGACTGGCTGCTCCTGCCTCCATAGCTTCTGCCTCAGTTAAGTGTACCGATCTGAGAAGAATGACCAAAACCTCCTGTCTTTCACAACATCTCTCCCGAGTTCTTTGAGCCTTAGAAATAGCCAGTCATGGCTTTCTCCAAGGAACTAGTCCTCAGTGGTGCAGCCCCCCTGCCTCAGGGTCATGATCTTTGCCCTGCCACCTGGACCTTCTCAGGTTCATCATAATCATCACTATTGCTTCAAAAAAGGCATCAACAGACTACCATTCTTAGGCTAGTGGAGACAAAGAAAACACCCAAGTCTGAGATCACCCTCACAATAGGAACATGATTATTTCTACCCACTGGAACTCATTCCCTGAAGACCAGGGTTGCAAGGTAAAAAATAGTTTACATCTCTCCCTGAAAACTCTAAACTGGTCTTTACCTCCCAAAAATTTATCAGGAAGCGCCACCACAGGTTCAGGATAAACCAATTGTACTTCAGAAAGTTCATAAGTCATAACTACAGTTGGTAGTGAAGGACTTTGTGAAGGACCCAAAAGTACTAGAAAACTGAACCTGCAACTGGAACTGTGACTATTCTGGTGTTCTATGATCAGATCCTGAATCATCTGAATTCATAGATAGGGGAAAAAAAGTATAAGGCAAGTCGTAATGTGATACTAGTTCTACCAACAGATTAAATTATGGGATATTTGATTTTTCCAATATGTGGATACTAGAAACCTAGCTGTCACAGGTGTAATTCTAGTTACCACACGGACACATGGGTATGATACCAAGAGAGCACGTCAAGGATTAACACTAGAAGTCCCAGAGAGGGGTCATTTAACATTTCTACCTTTGGAACCCAGGGAGTTCGAAATTTCTGGGACTTCTAGTGTTAAGGGGATAGACAGAGGTGTAGCCTCATCACGATCTGGAGTCAGAATACCTGGAGGATAGTGGAATCAAAGCAAAGTGACAAGGCAAACTAAAGATCAGATGAGGTCCAAAGTCTGGCAACAATAGATCAGAACATAGAGCTCAGATAACTAGACCAACAAACACCACTGAGCAGAATGCTGCAACTGGCAGTGTTCTGGGAATAACTGCTCTTCCAATTAGCTGGGCAATCACACATAACAAAGAACACCTAAAGAAATCAAACACCTCACAGTATGAGATTGAATGATTGAGCTGTCACTCAACACACCGAAAGCTCAGCATGCTAGAGCACTAGATTGGATGCTTGAGCTATCACTCAACAAACTGACAGATCAGCAATACAGCAAACAGTCACTTATTGCGTCCAAGATTCTCTGAGTTGAAGAATCGTGATAACGGGTAGATGCCTGCCTGATTAACTGAAGTTTGGAATGAGGGATTCTATCTGTGAGTTGATGTTGGAGGCAGATTTTTGGAGCCACTGAAAGGGGAATATTCTTGATCCATGATGTGGTCCTGACAAGATCTAGTCAGTAGTTTCTTATCATAGTGCACTACCACCAATTGTAAAGATATGATGCCAAGTTTATTCTCATCTCTGACAATTGGGGTCATACACAGAGTTATAAGTGTGAAGCAGCATTGATCTTGAGGTGAGGTGTAAGCCTGTAAGATTTTTATAGCCACCTTCCTGTATTTTGATATATTTGGATGGAAGTTTGGGTGCTAGCAATAATTTTGCTGATTTCTTGCCAGATTTTTTTTTTAATTTAAATATGTCTATAAAGTTGTTTATGTGCTAATGTGACGCCCTGGACTAGCCAGATAGTCACAGACACAACACCACACACACCCCTTCCCCACATAGGTGACACCAGTCACACAAAAACCATTTTTGCCACCCACCAGGGTCTGATGTCCACACCAGGTGGGGCGGAGCCAGGCGGTTGACTCCACCCACCGAGGAGTTCACAGGCCTGGAGGCGGGAAAACACAACGAACAGTAGAGTCAGGAGTAGAGTAGAGAGTGGAGTTCAGACAGTGAAGGAGTGAGGAGGGAAAGTCAAGGGCAGACCTGGGACCAGGCCTGCCACGGACTGTCTAGGTGTTTGGGTCGGAGCCCAGGCACCTCCAGGAAGGTCGGCAGACGGTGGTGGCCATCTGTAGGAGTTGGTGTACGATCGATGGAACAATAGGACCGGGGTCGGGCGGTGGCCCGCCGGTTCCGAACAGGGGAGCCGATTGGAAGCCAAGCACCAGGCAGGGTACTCAGACCCCGACTAGGTTAGAAGCCGCCTTTATAGTCAAATTTACTGATTGCGGTCTGGCCCTCAGGGGTTCATTCCCACCCAAGTCCTGATTGAAGGCAACAGCCCAACCATTCCGGATAAGTGCCACCGCCAAAGGCAAGAGATCCAAGGGGCCAGCGCCTGCGGGAAAACGGGCTCCTACGACATTTACACGCCGGGGAGCGGACTACCAGTGTCCAGGCACAGGGGTCACTCACAACACAACATCGGTGCAAAGGGAACGACTGCCGCCACCAACCGGTCCAGGGAGAACACCGCAGTCGGCTGTGGGCCCGTCCATTCTACCGTTTGGTTTACCAGAGACTCTATTATCTTGTGTCAGAGTGAGTACACCAGTGCCGTCAGGCACTGCACCGCGCTGAACCGCAACACTGTGCCCTGCACCCCGGCCCTCACCTTCCCGCGGGCCCCTGGGACCATCGCCCCCTGCCCACGGAGGGGTTAACACTGAGCTGCATAACACCGTCCCCGGGAGGCCTAGTCAACGGCAGCAGTGGTGTCCAACCATACAATCACCACAACCCGTGGGTGGTGTCACGAACTTTATCAATTCCACCAAACAATCACCCAAACCCCTGCGTGCACCGCCACTACCCCTTGCAGAGCGATGTGACCCCGGGTCCGTGAGAGGCTCGAGCCACCCCCCGCAGTACGAGCACGGACCCGAGCGGCTCGGCGGCTGCAGCCGAGGCCGCGGGGCGGTACACTAATATGATTTTTTTCCTGTAGTTTGGCCTGAGCAAGAATAGACTAGAAACAGCTAGCAGTTCTGTTTATAGCTTAATTTTGGGCTATAGGTTTGTATATATGATGAGTCATAGACAGGCACCAGATGTTGCAGATGGGCCAGCTGGGACATGAAGTTCCACTGACAGGCAGATGGTAATGTCACTGTAACTGAAGTGGGTTGTTGGCCCCTAAACACTTTCCTCTTGTCCACAATAATTGTCAAGAGCGGGAGTTGCACTAATAAAGATGGAATATGATGTTCCGGGGGCGCTCTTATGGAGGTGGGGTCTGGGTGCAGATGTTGGAGTGATCATGGTGTCAGTGCAATTGGAAGCGACCAGGACTTGCAAACATAATAGTGCTTTACTGAAGGAAATAACAAGTTACACTCTCTCGTAAGGTCACAGTTCACACAATAGGATACACTCAGTATTTGCATAAGCTCATAAAGAAACCAGTAATGCTTGTTCAGCTTTATCTCTCCAGAGTATATGAAGCTTCACTCCGTTGTTGAGGCAACTATATGAATAAAGATGATCCCTCAGCATGGATTGGCATAGAGATTCTGGATTAGTAGTGCTTTCTTCCTTTTCTTAGACTATATTAGACAGAGCAGAACTAGTCTGTACCAGCTTACAGAAGGTGTCTCAGCACTGAGGTGGGAGGCATCTCCCCGCCATTTCTATGGTAGCTTGTGGTGAGGAGACTGAATACCTAACTTTCATAAGCTTCTATCAGCCAGTAGATGGCAGCAAAGTACAAAGCACATTTATCAGTCCTCCGAATATGCACATTGCAACCT
Organism: Anomaloglossus baeobatrachus; assembly: GCF_048569485.1. NCBI lineage: Eukaryota > Metazoa > Chordata > Amphibia > Anura > Aromobatidae > Anomaloglossus > Anomaloglossus baeobatrachus. The sequence goes on from NC_134353.1 coordinate 560,277,706, forward strand.
TTAGTGCATTATACATTTTCCAATTCACAGAAATTCTGGCACACTGGGACAGATCTACTGCCACATGACAGCTGTTTCACTAAGCAGTATTAAAAGTAGTACCATTATACAACATATAGCTTTATTACTTAGAAATTTTTTCGGACATTTGAGCAGGATGTGAGCCCTGCGCTGACTTCCTGCTCAAATGTCCAAAGGCGTGGAGAAGGAAGCCGGTGCCTATTTGCCACTGGACCAGCATGTCATAACAATGTCATGTGGGCCCCTGGAATGCATTGGAAGTGCGGCCGCATCAGAGGTGAGGATAGGCTTTTTTCATTTTTAGGGTCCGAACAAGGGGAATGAGAAGGGGTTGTCTAAATAGTGGACAACCCCTTTAATGGATCTGTGAGAGGCCTTATTTTCTACATGATCAGACAATGTTTTCATTGATAGAAATTTGGGTTGCATACAAAATTTTTATCCTTTTTATTGCATTTATTTAATTATTTATTTTTATGGAGGTCATCTGACAAAATAAATGTCATAAGGATCTTTTTCTTGCCGACCAGATTCACACTAGGTGAGACTCCAGCCAATTAACCCGGACCGTGGGTACTGACAAAGACATTTTTGTGAAAAGGCGTGTCTCAATAAAAACATACCTATATTTGTCAATTAAAAGTCCATAATGATGGTATAACTTTTTCAACCCGTTTCTGGCGCCCCGCGCCCTTAATCAGTGAATAACAAATTGTAGCATCATGGGCAATATTTTAAAACACTTAACAGCCAATCACAAAACAGCAATACAAATACACACAATTCATACATAACAGAATAGGAGTCTTTAAATTTGTTAAAAAGCAATAAAATACCCAAACTAGCAAATATTTTTAAATATTTATTGAAGTAATGTGCTTAGGGTATAACATACCGTAAATACAAGGTTAGAGATTACATAAAATACTTCTATGTATACCACAATAGAAAGCAGCGCTACTTACCAATGCCAGGTTACTGTCGGATACTGGATTAACACGTGGGAACCGGCGTCCCAACACGTTTCGCGTTGGTGTGCTTCGTCGGGGGACGGATCCGTATGTTATGACTCCAGATTAGTCTATTACTATCATTGATGCAGCTCTAGTTCTGCCCTGGGCATTATGCCTATATTTAATTGAGGTCACCATCCCTTGGAGTTAAAAATTCTTTTCTCTCCATACTTCCGGTCCGGGACACGTGGCGTTCTTTCCCCTTCAGCACACCCTCCCCCTTTCCTTCATGTCTAACCTTGTATTTATGTTATACCCTAAGCACATTACTTCAATAAATATTTAAAAATATTTGCTAGTTTGGGTATTTTCTTGCTTTTTAGCAAATTTAAAGACTCCTATTCTGTTATGTATGCATTATCTCTAGTGAGTTGTTGCTGATACTGATTATGCAATCTGTGTGTGGTCCTTGTTTGTATCAAATACACACAATTGTATAAAAATACAATTAATATTGACCCGCCCCAGGGCCGTGGGGTACTTGGTTCCGGGTGTTGGTTAATGGGATTATGTCACGGGGGCCTGTGCCCAGTTCCGTGGCCCTGTTGGTCGCTGAAAGTCAATAAATAATAAAAATAAAAAAAAATAATAAAGAAAATAAATAAATAAATAAAGAAAATAAATAAATAAAAGTATTTCGTGACGCCACCTACAGTTCCAGTATGGTTACTGGGGCTGCAGGTCAGACCTCTGGGGTGATGGTGAGGCAGACAGTTGTTTACGCTTCCTGTAGGTGAAGCGGGGTCCCCAGGGCAGTTTTAGTAGTACACAGATATGGCGGTTTTTCTTCACAGCCTTTTCAACTGTCACTTTAGTGCAGCAGCCTATGGCTCCTCAGATGAAAGAAATAAAGTGCGTCACACCAATTAATTAACTCTGACCAGGTTTTACTTGCAGGTGTTATTAAAAATGGGTTCAGTTTCTGATGTTACAGTTTTTGGTGATCTGGGAACAGTTCAGGATCTCTGCACCAGGTTAGTTGTGAGGCCTACCTGCTGCACTATGTCTCTCCTTCATACTAGGCTGCCTGTAGCTATACCTTGTCCCTCTCTCACTGTCTTCACCTGTATGGCAGGCGGCGGGAGCTTCTCTAAGGGGCACTGCTGTACTCACTGCGGTCCCTAAGCTCTGTGTAGCGGCTTTGCCTTCAGGTGCTGCTGCGGCCAGGAGATCTAAAGTCTCCCTGGCCTCCGGTCTTTATTGCTGGGTAGATTAGATCCCTCACAATCTCGGACGCCGGTGTCTGATAATCAGCGCTGTTCCTTGGGGATGAACCGGTCAGCCTCCACCTCCCCGGTCTCTCCTCTTTTGCCTCACTCTTGATCCCTCAGGCGGTCACACAGTTACTTGTGCGGGCTAAGCACTGCCCTCTCCATTTTGATGTCTTCCCTCACTCTCTGCTCGCACAGTCTCCTTTTTTCCAACTGTCAACTGTCTCTCTGACTCCGCCTCCATACCTGGATTTAAAGGGGACCTCACCTGAACTGGACTTGTAGAGCTCCCCCTCCAGGCTTGGAGTGGAAATGTTGTATGTGGGATTATGTCACGCTCACCGGGTCCCCTGCCACGCTCCCCGACTCCCCTGCCACGCTCCCCGGTTTCCCTGGCTCGCTCCCCGGCTCCTCTGTTCGGCGTCCCCCGCTCCTCAGCCTCCAGGCCCCATCACCTGTGATCCCCAGGCGTCCCGGTCCCCGCTCCCGGCGTCCATCGGCAGCTACACTCCAGGCCGGCTCCCCTGCCTCCTGTTCGCCGCTCCCTGCCCTGGCTTCTGGCACCAGGGCCTCGCGCATGCGCATTAGGGCGCGCGCGCGGTCATTGACCCTCTCTTAAAGGGCCAGCGTCCACTGACAGGATATTGAACACACAGGTACAGGGTATAAAGGGGTTTAATGTTCAAGTGGGCGGGGCCTGTTCTTCGTGTTTCCTAAGCTAGGAGTCAGGTCTCCTTGTCTCTGTGATATACTTACCTATCTCTCTTCTAGAGCCGCTCCTGCCTCGCCATCCGGTCCTGCCGATTCCCGAACCCCGAACGCTGACTATCTGCCATTCCGTCAGTCCGTACCATCTGTGATCCCTGTGGTGACCCGTCCCCTCGCTCCATCGGTTCCGGACTCTGCCTGACAACATCTCGGCCTCCGAACCTGAGCTCCGTCACCCGGACTACCATCAGTGACTCCGTGGTCCCAGGGACTTCTGCATTCCACTCTCTTGAACGGACTGTCCTGCTACCTATAGTGCTCCGGCTACCGGACCCCTTGCCTTCAGTAAGGTGTTCGGTCCAGTGGATCCACCTCCTGGGTCTGCCCGTCCACCTGGCCCTAACAGATTACCTAATGTGGAGATCCTTCCCTGGCCAGGTACAGGTATATTTGTGGCAACTGAACCCTGGGGTGCCACAATATATACAATACCAATGTTATAACTGTGCAACATGATTCCTAATCAATAAATAGCGTATCGTTTCTATAGTTCATTCCATTCGGATATTTACTATTCATTTGTATGATCCAAAAGGCTTCTCTTACACGGACCTTCTTGCCTTTGCCGTTATATAGCCGACATCTAGCGCATGTAGAGGGAGCTCAGCATCTAAGCCCCCTTCAAACATTTGGAACCCTGATCAGGACATTAACTAAGTCCTAAAGTGAGAAGGGGTTAATATACTTTTGTTCCCAGCAGAAGCAATCAATTTGAATTTCCTGTGACTTCAGTGCTGAGAATGATTATACTTTTAGAGTATATAATTCTGAATAGACAGGTTACCGTAGATTGACCTACAGCGCACCTGCAGTTTAGGAATGAATCAAAACATTGGTAGATTAAGTCATGTCTACGTCATAAGGGTCTCTCAGAAAGTCACTTCCACATCTTAATGGGTTGCTGAGCAATAATCTTGTAGAAACCAAAACACTTGGATTATTTAGTATAAAAGCCAAAGGATCTAAACATTTCCTTTGAAGATCAAAGTAGTTAACACTTTATGTTGGTTACTAAAAATGTGGCCCATACAGCAAAAACTGGAATTGGATAAAAACATACTGGAAAGACATGAATAAATGACTATAAGCAATTTCCAGGGGCAGACAATGTAAAAAAAGATTATTCTGTTTAGCATATTTTTATTTAAAAAAATGTAAAATGCAATAGCAAAAAACTGTAGAATTGGGTTGTGTTAATCAATTTACCCCATTTGGATTTTTTTTTCCTCTTTTCATTAAATTACAATTTGCCCCATAAGAAATAAACCTTGATACAGATATATTGGCAGAAAAATAAAAGAGATATGGCTTGTGGAAGAGGCACAAAAGGAAAATGTATAACTAAGCCCGCGGAAAATATTTTCTCAGCTCTGGAAAGGGAAATAATTTATTTTGCTCATAACTGAGTGGTATATATGGTAGTTTGACACATTTGGACTAATGGCCTATAAGCTGGAAAGATCATAGCTTTGGGAAGAAAGCTTTTAGCATGGGTTTGATTCAGTGGCAGATTAAAGGGAACCTGTCACCAAAATGTTCGCTATTAAACTAAAAGAATCCCCTTCTGCAGCTCCTGGGCTGCATTCTAGAAAGGTTCATCTTGATACTGGTCCCCTATATGCCGCGACCGGGTCTCCTACTCCTCCGGGTCCATACCACCGTCTGCAACCCAATCTACTTCTCCCCTGGGAGCTCCAACTCCCAGCTTCCCCGAGCTCTTAACTGCTCGAGGGCTACCACTGTTCTCTTTGCTCCCCTGGAGCTGACTGCCTTGTCACCTCCCTGCCTGACCCCTAGGTGGGTGGCCCTATTCCAGCTCAGCAGCCCACAGGTGTGCCTGACAGGGTGTGGTGTGAGGTGTGATTGGGATTTTGGATGCCGGTGGAGGCAGTACTGCAAGTTGGGAACCCAGAACCATCGGGGGTTGAGTCCTGCACTGGGAGATAAAGAGTGTGCAGTACCCTGTGACGACCGGACTAGTCCAGGGCCATCACACGATCAGTGACCAAATTGAAGATGGTCTGACTTTGGTGCACAAGAGGTCTTGAGGCCAGTCCTCCGGAATACCCTTCAGCCTGATGTTATTTCTCCTGCTCCTGTTGTCCCGGTTGTCCAGGAGCAGGGCGAGATCTCTGATGCGGGCATTGGAAGACTCACAGTCCCTTTCAATTCGGTCCATCTTTCTATCCAGGGACTCCTGTGCTTGTTCTGTAGCCTCAATTCTGTCCTCCAGCACCAAAATTTCCTCTCTCAGGGTGGACAGCGCCACCTGCTGGGAGGATTATATTCTGGCCACAACATCCTCCAGAGCTTTCTTGCTGGGGAGCGCCAGGATGAGCTCTCTCAGGGCCTGGAGATCTTCCTGTGGAGGGCCGGAGGGCAGTTGTTGGTGATTGAGATCCTGTGCATCCCAAAGGAGGAGTGATCCCTGGTGTGCAGAGTATAGCAGGGATTCCCAGGTCAGGGGATCCTCCGGGGACCGCGGCCTCCGCTCTTTCCATGCTGGCATACTGTGAGGCAGGCCGAGCGGGTCCCCCCCTCCAGCCCTCCGTACCTGGGTTCACATCCTCCGGATTCCACACTGACTCTTTCTCCCCAGTGCTGGTCTCCTGCACTACATCGCAGGCTGTGAGCGGTCATCGGGCGGCACTTGAGGAATCCCCAGCTGGAAGGTACCGCAGGCCTGCTGGTGCCATCTTGCTTCGGGCCGCCCGTGGAGGCTCCGGGCGCAACACGACCGGTACTTTGTCAAGCTCCCCTGGGGTCTCTGGCTCACCACAGGGGAAGCAGGAGCGGGTGTGCTACCCGGTTTCTTCTTTGGGGACATCCTGGGCGAGTGGGGTCTGCGGGGCATATGTATGAGAAGTTGTGGGCGCAGGAGCTCTGAGAACAAGCTTCCTTGTTCTATTCTTTGGCCTTTTCCGTTATCCATCTAATATTAGCAATTACATCTCTTGTTCCTCTGCCTTTTCTGAATTATGCTAGCTGAACTGAATTATGCTAGCTGAACTATGCCAGCTCTTTGTCAAAGTATTAGAGCAAGAGAATTCCGGCACACTGTACTGTTTCCCAAAAAAAGAAAATACACTGGTTCAAGTATTCTTAATCTGTTTTCCTTTATTGAGAGATAATGAAGTGCTGTACATGAATAGAGAGTCCGCCAGGACGTTTCGGCCTTAGGCCTTCATCAGGTCGGACAATCTGACCATGTCAAGCAAAGATCCGTAAATGAGGGAAAATTGTGAGTAGCCAATCGTCATAAATATGTTAGATCCAGCATGAAATATAGTCCTGTGGAGAGGTAGAGACCTTAGGATAGTCCTGTGGGAAGACTCTGTGGGCTGGGTGGACTAAACTGTCCTGTGTGGATATAACGAGGCTAAAGGCCTATTTGTTATTATGGCTCAGGATCCGTTTATTTCAAATTGGGTGATCAGTGAACCCACCAAGTTATATGTACTGCTGTTACCAGGAGCAATGGTATGTCAATAAAGGGGCTACTAGTCCACAAGGATACTAGTTAAGGTAGAGTGCTTGTGCTGGTGGCAGTCATATATCTTTGTGGATGTATTAAGGCTAAAAGCCTACTTGTTGTTATGGGTCCAGATCCGTTTTACTTCAGGTCAGATGATCAGTGAAACCACCACATTAAATGTACTGCTATTACCAGCAGTAATAATATGTCAGTTGCTGTAGGAGGCTGGATCAAGTCCTGCTAGGGTTAATGTGTCAAGGAAATAGGAGTAACTCCACGGGGCTGGCCTCCCTGTGCGGTGGTGGCTGTGCGTGCCGCGCGTCCTGTGCTCAGCATTTAATGTGATGGTTTCACTGATCATCTGACCTGAAGTAAAACAGATCCAGACCCATAACAACAAGTAGGCTTTTAGCCTTAATACATCCACAAAGATATATGACTGCCACCAGCACAAGCACTCTACCTTAACTAGTAACCTTGTGGACTAGTAGCCCCTTTATTGACATACCATTGCTACTGGTAACAGCAGTACATATAATGTGGTGGGTTCACTGATCACCCAATTTGAAATAAACGGATCCTGAGCCATAATAACAAATAGGCCTTTAGCCTTGTTATATCCACACAGGACAGTTTAGTCCACCCAGCCCACAGAGTCTTCCCACAGGACTATCCTAAGGTCTCTACCTCTCCACAGGACTATATTTCATGCTGGATCTAACATATTTATGACGATTGGCTACTCACCATTTTCCCTCATTTACAGATCTTTGCTTGACATGGTCAGATTGTCCAACCTGATGAAGGCCTAAGGCCGAAACGTCCTGGCGGACTCTCTATTCATGTACAGCACTTCATTATCTCTCAATAAAGGAAAACAGATTAAGAATACTTGAACCAGTGTATTTTCTTTTTTTGGGAAACAGTACAGTGTGCCGGAATTCTCTTTTCTAGTACTATAATTTATTTTTCCAGAGCACCTGTCTTAGGTGATGCTAGGTCTTATCTCTACTTTGTCAAAGTATGGCTGTAGCTGCCTTTGTTGGTTTTTCCTGAGTATTTTGCACGAGGAATTAGGCACCAAAATTTTATTTAAAGCTAATGGATATAACACCATTTCTATGACTTATTTGTCAGCTCTGCATTGAACGTCTCAAGGCTCTAACCCCTTTCTTCACTGTGTTGTACCTAATTTGGTCCTGTTTCTCCCATTAATGTGTTTTTCCTCCTACATTCAATAGTCATCACACCTTATATTTTTGCAGAATACCTGTGCCTGATTTTTAATATACCCTTACATGTGATGCCCATGTCTCTAGTTATACTGCCAGTTGGCGGTCATTATTTTTAATCTTTAATAAAATTTATTATATTTGACCCAATCGGTTCTCTTAGAAATTTTTGTTCTAAAATTTTGGTGCCTTCCATTATCTCCGTAGGTCAATCACATCCTTACGACCCGCCCACGATTATGATTTGTACACTTGTCATTTACATTGTAATTCTCATTATGTTGTGTATAGTCGGTCTTTTTTTATCTATTTCTGTATGTTGCATGAGGTATTGGCGCAATAGTCCAATAGTTTCCACAATCAGTAGCATCTCCCTTTTTCAGGATAGGAACAAACACTGATCCTGTCCAGTCCTTGGGCCATTTACCAGTTGCCCATATCTATTGACACAGGCATGTGATGGCATCAACTACTGCTTTAGAAAATTTTAGTAGCTCTATTGGAATATTGTCACATCCAGGTGCTTTGATTTTTTATATATGCTTTATCACAGCAAAAACGTTGTCCTTCAATATGTTCAATCCGCTATCATTTCCAGTCACTGTTTCTTCCCATATCACTCATTCATGTGGAGCTGCTCCGTGTATTCTTTCCATCTTTCCTTGATCTATTCTGGCTCAGTTAGTTTTTCCCATTGGCGTCTGTCAACTCTTTGTTGAAACTTTCGTCGTATCTCTCTGATCTTTTGGTATAACTCCCTGGTCTTGCCCTTCAGATGTTCGTTTCCTATCTATGTACATATCTTTTGCTAATAAAGTTCTTTCTCTGTTCAAATGGCTCTCTTCAGACTTCTGCTCATGTTGTCTTCTTCCTGCTTGTTACCTTTTGATTTTGCCATTTGTCTTTCTTCAATGATCTTTTAGGGACTCTTCAGATAACCATGACTGCGAGTGTCTCTTCTGCCTCTCGTTTTTTGTCTGGCTTCTTGTTTGTATTTTTCTGGCTTCTTCAGTGATAATACTCTTTATTTGAGACTGTTCCAAAAAGCTTTAGGCATGCTGGTCAAATCGAAGTTGTAAACGACCTGCTAGTCCATATACTGTATATATATGTATATATAGGTATATATATATATATATATATATATATATATATATATATATATATATTTATATATATACTGCTCAAAAAAATAAAGGGAACAAAAACAGCACAATGATATTTTAGTGCTCCCTCTATTTTTTTGCGCAGTGTATATATGTGTGAGTGCGTGTGTATGTGTGCTTGTGTGCAAACAAAAAATAGTGTGTCCACCGCCATTAACTTGAGAATGGCGGCAGATATTGGCATAGCAGTGGTGTCTAGGTATAGTAAAGTATCCATGCGCTACGCAATGAAACCACCTATAGCGTCACCTGGTGGAAAGCAACGGAGTTAGCATTTTTATCTCGAAAAAGAAACGAGATAGAGAAAAAAAGGGAATTAAAAAATTGTAGGCCATCATTAATTCAATACGCATCGACACCTTGCATACAGAAATGCTATGATATGAAACCCATGACCCCCAAAGCATTGAATGCTGGTCACGCATATGGCGCTCATTTAACTTTGATGCTCAAAGTGGCCACCGTCAGCTGCAATGCACATCCGGACTCTGGACAGCATTCTGAATCTTGCTGCACCTTGTGCAATATGGAGGGTGACACGTTTGCACAAGGGTCCTGTAATGTTGGTGGAGGGGTCGCATACGCCTGCTGTTTGATGTTACCTCACAGAAAGAAGTCCAATGTGATTAGGTCAGGTGAGCGTGGAGGCCACTCCATGCAGCCACCATACCCAATGACTTGTAGGAAGATCTCCATGAGGTATCGCTTCACGTCTTCAGCCTTGTGAGTTTTACACGTTCTAATCATAACATTTCTGTATGCAAGGTGTCGATTCGTATTGAATTGATGATGCCCTACAACTTTGTAATTCACTTTTTTTCTCTATCTCGTTCCGTTTTCGAGATAAAAATGCTAACTCCATTGTTTGCCACCAGGTGGCGCTATAGGTGGTTTAATTGCGTAGTGCATGGCTACTTTTCTATACCTAAACACCACTTCTAGCTGCTGCCGTTCTCAAGTTAATGGCGGTGGACAGGATATGGGTGGACACAATGTATATTGAATCAGAGAAAGATGCGGGCTCGGCGTTTATCCCCGCGTTAAAGGTTGTGTAGGGGTTAATAACATGGCTTTTTAGTTTTGGATGTTATCCTGCGGTAAAATTAATTTGGAGCCAATCAGATGCCTCCCTGATGGTATTATGTGATGGATAAATATCTGTCCATATTTCTCTTCATGCGGTCATGCGGTAGATGTTGGCGCTATATAATCATTAAGTATACAGTAAATACATGGATAAAGAAAGAATACCACAACCTCCCAAAACCTTCCTGTCTATACATTTGTGAATATAATAGTGTAAGGGTTCTTTTACTTCACGCTGACACCAGATAGCCATAAAAATTGGTAAAGCACTAACAAATGCTGAATAAATAAATCTTACCTCTAAATGACTGCTGAATCCCAGGAATTGCTGGAAGGCTCCATTTTTCCTGTGTGTTTATTGACACATCAATAAACTCTCTGTGTCCTGTAGACACAGCCTTGTGTGTTCAGTATTGTTTGTTTAGTATAATTAGGACATCCTATTTTCTCATGCTTTATGCCTTTGGGTCACCGCATCATTTTAAGCAATAACTATTAAAAATAGGAGTGAAAAGTTGTATTTGTCATCATGAAGTTTAAATATGTCTAGAAACAGGGGTGTACATAGAAATCATGGGGCCCAGACTAGAAGTTCTAATTGTCCCCCCCTCAGCCCCAAAAAAAAAAGAAATACATATTCATCTGGGTCACATAAGAACATACATCACAACTATATAGCCCTTATTATGTAATTTTCCTCCTATTTAAGCTCATAGTAATTTTCCTCCTATTAAAGACACCCATAAAGTATGATGCCAGCAAAAGTGCCTCAAAACACTGTATGTGCAGGTGGTTAACCTACTCATTGCCGAAACATTAAGGGTCAGGTCAGGCAATGTCATGGGTGGCCTTGCCCGGTTCCGTTGCCCCGAGGCGTACAGTAAAAGGAAGGGAAAGAGGGGGATTGGGAGAGTTTGTCGTGATGCCACCTGTGGTATGCGGCCAGGGAGTAGCCGCCGCTGCAGAATTTCTCGCCAGGGCACGTGTTATGGCAGTCAGATGGTGTCGCTCCCCACAGGCGGAGCGGGCCTCGGGTGGATGACAAGGGTTGGCAGTCCCTTGGAAACACCAGAGTGCGGGGTGATGACGTTGCTAAACAGAGTCTGAGTCAGCAACTGCGGTTCCTGGTTCTTTTACTCACTGATTTAAAGCTGCACCCAGGTGCTGGTCTCTGCCGTTGTGGGCTCCGGTCAATGCAAAGCAAGTAAGGGGTGTTTGGAGAGAGAAAGAGTGTCCTTTTCCTAGGATGTCCCCCTCAGCAGTTAGGAACCCAGGCTGTGCTCCCGCTACATGCCCCGAGCCTGGTGAAGATCCAATGTACCGCCGCGGCTGCGGCCGCCGAGCCGCTCGGGTCCGTGCTCGTACTGCGAGTGGTGGCTCGAGCCTCTCACGGACCCGGGGTCACGTCGCTCTGCAAGGGGTAGTGGCAGTGCACACAGGGGTTTGGGTGGTTGAATTAGCAAAGTTCGTGATGCCACCCATGGGTTGTGGTGATTGTATGGTGGACACCACCGCTGCCGTTGACTAGGCCTCCCGGGGACGGTGTTATGCAGCTTGGTGTTAACCCCTCCGTGGGCAGGGGGCGATGGTCCTGGGGGCCCGTAGGAAGGTGAGGTCCGGGGTGCAGGGCGCAGTGTTTCGGGTTCAACGCGGTGCGGTGGCTGACGCCACTGGTGTACTCACTCTGACACAAGATAACGGATTCTCTGGTAAACCAAACGGTAGAATGGACGGGGCCCACAGTCGGCTGCGGTGTGCTCCGTGGACGGGTTGGTGGCGGCTGTTGTTCCCTTTGCACCGATGTTGTGTTGTGAGTGACCCCTGTGCCTGGACACTGGTAGTCCGCTCCCCGGCGTGTAAATGTCATAGGAGCCCGTTTGCCCACAGGCTCTGGCCCCTTGGATCTCTTGCCTTTGGCGGTGGCACTTATCCGGAATGGTTGGGCTGCTGCCTTCAATCGGGACTTGGGTGGGAATGAACCCCTGAGGTCCAGACCGCAATCAGTATATTTGACTATAAGGGCGGCTTCTAGCCTAGTTGGGGTCTGAGTACCCTGCCTGGTGCTTGGCTTCCAATCGGCTCCCCGGTTCAGTACCGAGCGGGCCACCGCCCGACCCCGGTCCTACGGTTCCACTGACCTTACACCAACTCCTGCAGATGGCCACCACCGTCTGCCGACCTTGTTGGAGGTGCCTGGGCTCCGAATTAGACACCTAGACAGTCCGTGGCAGGCCTGGTTCCAGGTCTGCCCTTGACTTTCCCTCCTCACTCCTTCACTGTCTGCACTCCACTCTACTCCTGACTGTACTGTCCGTTGTGTTTTACCGCCTCCAGGCCTGTTAACTCCTCGGTGGGCGGAGTCAATCGCCTGGCTCCGCCCCACCTGGTGTGGACATCAGACCCTGGAGGGTGGCAACAAGGGTTTTTGTGTGACTGGTGTCACCTATCCGGGGAAGGGGTGTGTGTGATGTAGTGTCTGTGACTACCTGACTAGTCCAGGGCGTCACACCAAGAGCTCCAGAAGTGTCTTGTCAGAACTATGGTACCGACTCGTCTGTCTGTATGAGTGTGTTGCGCCTACCTCTACCCCCAACGGTGCCCGCCCCCTGGCGTCTGCCCTAGCGACTGGAAAGTCCCATGACTCTATATGGCCACCCCCCCGTCTGTCCAAAGACAGCTCCCCAGTGGGAAGCACCTGACTGTATGTGAGATAAAATGTGGTGACAGCGATGGTTAACCCCCACTTACCTGAGATGGATACCACACCTTAACTGAGGTGCAGCACCCTATGGCGACCAGAGCCTCAGGGGTGCCACATATGATACCCTCACAGTGAAGTCCACCATAGTACCCTCCACACACATGATAGGATGACCGTAATGTACTTACCCTCAAATACCGTGGCAAAGTATGGTGACCCCAACATAGTAAACTACTACAAGCCACAACTGTGACCCCCCCAAAAGTCTCCTTGCAGTACAATGGGCCTACATACAGGATTATGGCCCCCACTAGCCCTCCAAACAGTATAATGGCCCCCACACAGTATGATGGGCCTCACTGTTGTTTGGGGCTCCCTCTTGTGGTCAGTGCTGGCGGTACAGTTGACGTGTCGAGGAATGGCAATCAGGTTTTTCAGATTGGGCCTATATAACTGAGTAGTTTTCTCCTGTTACTTGCCGGTGCTCAATGGATCTCCTGTGTGCTAGGGACATTATGAAACCATCACTTCTCTATACTAGAACTCCTCTCAGATAAGTTGGTCTTTGTACTTCTGATTATTGTTTCCACTTTTTTGTAGTTTTTTCTGTTTTGATACTAATGCTCAATTTCTATTTTGCCTGTGTGGAGTTCTTGGTGCAATTGGATCATTCCCTGCTGGGAGTGTCTGTATACTTAGCTCCATGATTCTGCTATGTATTGTGTTTTGTCATGCTTGGTATTAAATTCAGTCCCTCATCTATATTAGTGTTTTTCGATCACAGTAACATCAGAGTACTGATATAGTGGGGGAGAGCCGGTGTGGGCTCAGGGTCTTTCCATATAAGGCGTGCTGAGATTTATTAGGGTTTTTATGGCTGCAGACAGTGCTCTTTCCTATCCTTTCCTATAAAGATAGTTTGGGCCTCATCTTTGATGAATCTGTTTTATAGCTTTATAGCTGTTTTATAGCTTTGTATTGTGTTTTCCTATATCACCATAGTTTTTACATGTGGGGGGCTATCTATGTCTTTGGGGATTGCTCCGAGGCAGATTAGCTTTTATAATATTTCTATCTGTAAGAATATTTAGTTCTCCGGCTGTGTCGAGGCGACTAGGTCATCGTAGGCTCGTCCCATGGCTACTTCTAGTTGTGTGTCAGGATTAGGTCTGCAGTCCGTTAAGGTTGCAGCTACTCTGGTTACTTTTTGGGTTTCCACATTTTTGATCCTCCTCGGTCACTGAATCATAACACCTCACACAAGCCTTCACACTGTATAATTGATTGCATACAGTATGATGGCTCTCAAATAGACCTTCATAAAGTATAAAGGCTCCCTCATAGAAATATTAAAATGGCCCTTACATAGCCCTCCAAATAGTATATTGGCCTCCACATAGCGCTCCAAATTGTATATTGGTCCCACATAGTCTTCCATATAATACTGTATAATAATGTGCCCCCATGGCCTCCATAAAGTGTAATGCACCCCATAGTCCTCCATATAGTATAATGCACCCCCATAGGCCTCCATATATTATAATGCACCCTTCACAGTCCTCCACATAGTATAATCCACCCCCATTGTCATCCATATATTATAGTGCATCACCCATAATCCTCCATATATTATAATGCACACCCTATAGTACTCAATATATTATACTGTACACACCCCATAGTCCTCCATATAGTATAATGCACTCCATATTGTATAATTTATAACCTCATAGCTCTTTATATATTACAATGCACACCCCATAATCCTCCATACATTATAATATACACCTCATAGGCCTCCATATATTATAATGCGCACGCTCATAGTCCTCCAAATATTATAATACACCCCCATAGTCTGACATATAGTATAATGCACACCCCATAGTCCTCTATATATTATAATTCACACCCCATGATCCTCCATATATTATTATACAACCCATATTCCTTCATATATTATAATGCATCTCCTTAGTTCTCTATATATTTTAATGAACCCACATAATCCCCCATACATTATAAAGCACCCCATAGTCCTCCAAATATTATAATGCACCCACATAATCATCCATAAATTGTAAAGCACCTCCGTAGTCCTCCATGTATTATAATGCATTATAATGCACCCACATAATCCTCCATACATTGTAAAGCACCTCCGTAGTCCTCCATGTATTATAATGCATTATAATGCACCCACATAATCCTCCATACATTGTAAAGCACCTTCGTAGTCTTCCATGTATTATAATGCATTATAATGCACCCACATAATCCTCCATACATTATAAAGCACCCCCATAGTCCTTCATATAATATAATGCATCCCCAATGTCCTCAAAATACTGCAATGCACCCCATTCTTCCTCCAAATAGTATATTGCATCCCCATAGTCCACCATATACATCGCCAAAGTCCTCCAACCGGTGTACTCACTGACCGCTCCCTCTTTCATTATTGCTTTCAACTGTATAGGTATCTGCAATGCCGATACAGTTGAAAGTCTGATGCCCAGTGGGTGGAGCATGGTGCCGACTCTGGCACGGAGCCCCCCTGACTCACGGGACCAATAGAGACAGCATCATCTGCCGCCATTACCGCTGCACTACTGTCTAGAGCTAAACCATCATAAATACTAAATGAGCTCTGTATAGAATTTATTTTACCTTTTTTTGCATTCTTCTTACTTGGAAATTTACAGTGCATTTAGTAGAGACTTGTAATGCTGATTTTCTAGAAACAAAATAATTTCCACTTTAGAATTGCCAGATACTATGACATTCCATGAGTTAGTCATATATACATCATACTTTCTGAATGCATGTCTAAAGAGCAAAGCCACTACTAGGGTAATCTAATAATGCATACGCAGTGAGCCCCAAATGCTGCCTATCATGTAAAATAAAGAATGTAGATAGTACTCGTCCTCCCTGGGTCCAGTGCTAGCATTCCGCTGCTGCTTTAGTCTGTATTTTGGATGTAATGGTTGAGGTAGACAGCATGAAGCAAGGAGCTTAGTGATTGGCTGCAGCGCTGAGCTGTGAACTTGATGTCACCACTGAAGCAAACACACCGAGATTGGAGCAGTGAAAGAGATCTGTGGCTGGACCCATGGCGGGGGAGTACTATCTGTTTTTGCTATTTTTCTTCATAAGCAATGTTTGCAGTCCACTTTTTTTTTAAAGAACACCTCTTTTACAGGACTGATGCTGTAATGATGTATTAAAAATTATATTTGGAAAATCATTGTGGAACTATCAAAAAAGGAAGACAAAATGGCAATGAGGTTAAAGGGAACCTGTCAGCAGAAATTTTGCAATAAACCTAAAAGATTCCCCTTCTGCAGCTCCTGGGCTGCATTCTAGTTCCTGTTGCTATTGTGCCCCCTTTGAGACCTAAATAAATACTTTATAAAGTCTTACCTTTTTGTATGCAAATTTTTTTTATGGTCACGGGGGCGGGCTGTCTTGCGTCCATTATTCCCCTCCTGCCGCTTTACGCCGTCCCCCATTGCTAATTTCCATACATGAGGACGCTGCCCAGTGCTCCCAAGGTCTCGTGCATGCCCAGTAGCACTATCGCAGAACAGCACTGTGTAAAGCGTGACCGCTGGTGAGGTGATTGCGCAGGTGCGAGATTATGGGCGGCGCTGTGATTGTTATCTGCAGTGTCATCCAAGAACCCGCCCATAATCTTGTGCCCGCGCTTTTCCCTCTGCCTCCACCGTTCTGCGCAAGCGCTGGCCATTTGAACCCACGTCACCTATTACCACAGGCGCGAGATTATGGGCGGCGCTGTGATTGTCATCAGCAGCGTCATCCAAGTATCCGCCCATAATCTCGCGCCTGCGGTAATAGGTGACGTGGGTTCATATGGGCAGCACTTGCGCATAACGGTGGAGGCAGAGGGAAAAGCGCGGGCACGAGATTATGGGCAGGTACTTGGATGACGCTGCTGATGACAATCACAGCGCCGCCCATAATCTCGCACCTGCGCAATCACCTCACCAGCAGTCACACTTTACACAGTGCTGTCCCGCGATAGTGCCACTGGGCATGCGCGAGACCTCGGGAGCACTGGGCAGCGTCCTCATGTATGGAAATTAGCAATGGGGGACGGCGTAAAGCGGCAGGAGGCGAATAACGGACGCAAGACAGCCCGCCCCCGTGACCATAAAAAAACATTTGCATACAAAAAGGTAAGACTTTATAAAGTATTTATTTAGGTCTCAAAGGGGGCTTAATAGCAACAGGAACTAGAATGCAGCCCAGGAGCTGCAGAAGGGGAATCTTTTAGGTTTATTGTGAAATTTCTGCTGACAGGTTCTCTTTAACCACATCACTACCCTAGACCACTTGAGATGTTCTGTATATCTTTTCTACTGCTTTAGACACCAAAGATTATACCGCTTACAGAGAACAATACTAGGTTGGTCCACTGAACTGCGTCTGCACTCTTGTATATAAATCACTCAAATTTAATTTATTTGTGTTGCATAGTTTAGTATGAGGGGAAGAAGACGATGGGTGAGTATATTGATATACCTGCACTACACTATATATACATTCACTCAGATTTAGCCCATAAATACTTTGCAATCAGGCCACTGTAGAAGCCATATAATCACTTTCAATATTCTTGTTCTTTTTTACACTAAATATAATTTTTTAATGCATGATTTAGGTCGTTGCTCTGCTGCAGACTAAATTTGGAGCCACTCAGACATCTCCCTGATAGTATTGTATGATAGATAAGTATCTGTGAGACCATATCATCACTTCCAGGATTCTTGTTCTTCTTTACTCTGAAGATAGTTCTTAATGACATTGTCGGTATATTTGTTGTTGTTGTACTGTTGCGCATAAGTTTGGAGCCACTTAGATGCCTCCCTGATCGTTCTGCGTGATGGACAAGTATTTGCCTGTGTTTCTCAGCATTAAGGACACCATTATTCTTGAGCAAATCCTGACCATTTGCTAAAATGCAGCTCAACTATTCCTTGATCTCAACATCACTAAGTCTGTCTGGGATTACATCTTGGTTAGTTGTCCAAGATGTTTGGAACAACCTTCCTGTAACAGTGTACAATTATACCTAGAAAAATTGATTTTTTGATACAGTTTTGAAGATAAATTGTGATTACATCAAATACTGATTTGTTTTACATTTCTTTTTTGTTCTTTCTTATTGCATTTTATTAATTAATAAAAATAAACTATGGACACTTCTATTTTTGAAGCATTCTAACTTTGCAGCATTTTTCACTATTTTCCCACACTTGCCTAAAATATTTGCAAAGTTCTGTATATATAATGGGGCTGATTTACATCTGCCTAAAAGCAAACCAGACACAGAAAATAAACTCCAAAAGTAGTTTGACCTATCCAAAGCTATGATGTCTATTAGCTGCCTACTGGAAATAAGCCACTTGAGCTACTACATCTGGTTTATAACCTAACAGGCACTTATTTTCCCTATTTACCCAACCTAAAATTTGACAGCTGTGCCATATTCATGGTGGTACTCGCAGGCTTGTTTCTATTATGATTTCTATTAAGATGCTTTTTGCCAACACTTTTTATTTTCATCATCTAAAGTAAAACACATGCGATTTATCAAAATTAGTGCAAGAAATAAGAGAAACAATTAGAGAAATGATGGCAACCAATCAGCTGCCTGCCTTCCTTTATAACAATAAAAATGAAGGCTTTAGAGAAATGAGAGATGTAATCTGATTGGTTAGAAAGTCTTGTCTTCAACTTTGTGGGAACACTTTGTGGAAGATCCTATTGTGTTCCAGCACGAAAGTGCCAAAAAGCATAAACCAAAGTCCATAACAGCATGGTTTGATGAGTTGGTGTGGAAGAACTTGACTGGCCCACAGAGCCTTCACCTCAACGACATAAAACACCTTTGGTATGAATTAGAATGGAAATTGTGAGCCAGTTCCTCTCATCCAACTTCAATGTCTGATCTTCCAAATTCCTAGTTTGCTTGAATGGGTAAAAATTCCCATGGACATGTACCGCCCCTTGTCAGCGGCCGAGCCACTCAGATCCGGAGCCGCGGTGGCTCGAGGGGTCTCCGGACTCGAGAGGGGAGGGTCGCGCGCACACTCGAAGTGAAAAGGGGGATATGTACAGAGGATTTGGAAGTTCGTGACGCCACCCACGGTGCGTGGTAAGATGGAGTACCACCGCTGCTGTTTGGGCACCCGGTGGCGGTGATATGGCAGCAAGGTGTTTAACCCCTCCGTGGGTAGGGGGTTGTGCCCCGGGGCCCGGTGTCTGTAGCAAAGGGGTGCCATTGGGAAGGAAAGGGTTTCTGCGTACTCAATCACTCCAAGAATACTTACACCGACAGCTTGTAAACCAGAATTCTGAGCACCACTGCAGCAAGGAAGGAGCACGCTTGGATCCGTGCCCTTGGTGTTCCTTGTTAGCCTGTGACCTTTTCCATGGCACTTTCTTCACTATTTGGACCCTGTAGTATGGAACTAGTTGGGTCCCGCTCACCAGTATGGCCAACGGAGTGAGCTTGCTCTCAGGGTTCACGCTTGGGATTTTCTGGACTTTATTTGGGAAAGTCCTATCCCATCGGTGTGCTAGTACCCCGATTTTGGAGCGGGTGAGGGATGAATCTTGAAGACTTCACCCCCGTCGGGTAAATTACCAGGACGCTTGAAGCTACTTCCCGGCCTAGGGTCCGCGTACCCCGTCGTGCCCTTGCCCCTGCCCGGAGATTGCTCAAGGCCGTTGGCTGCCCTCCTTGGCAGATCCATGTCCCTTGACATGATCCCCTGCAACCGGGGTTCCAGCTCCCACCAGGCCCAGACCAACGTCTGCCACTTAGTACTCCACAGAGAGCACAACTACCGACCTCCTCTCACTTCACTTCCCTCTTCTCCACTTTTCGACACTTATCTCCTCCCTTAACCAACCCCCCAAGTGGGTGGCCCTATTCTCTTCAGGCCCCCTCAATGGTGTGTCTGCTGGGTGTGGTGCAAAGTGTTTCTAGGATTTTGACCGGCTTTGATCTTAGCAACACCAAAGAACAGGGATTCGTAACCAAGGAGGATGCGGATACTGTGCAGAAGGGCAGATTGCACAATACCCTGTGAAAACCTGATAGGCCAGGGCGTCACAGACACACTCCAAAATCTTGTAGACGCTTTTTCAGAGGTGTGGAAGCTCTTTAGCTGAAAACTGGGAACCAAATAATGCTTATAGATTTACAATGTGATGTCAATAATTCTACTGTAGATGTTATGTGTATTTGTTCCAATACACTATATGTATAACAGTATCTCTAATGCCTAACCTAACACCTTCCAACCATTAATGATGAACCTTTATCTAGATTATAAATGTAAACATCCACAGTAAAGCCCCTACTCATTAGATAGTTATCAGGAATATGATCATTTTGCTGACAGCTATCTCTACGACCCTATAGACAGGAATGCTAGGTTCAGCTCTCTATGAAAGAATCGCTGCCAGACTTCTCTGGTATGGGCTAACTTCACCACTGACAAAAGAATTGGCCATTGAAATTCCAAAAACAAGATACTTCTCTTCTCATACATCATTTGTCAAAAGAGAGTTGGTAGGACCTCATACACATTAGGTAGTCAACCGATTCTGCTGAAAACGTTGGGTTTGGACATTTTTTATCTAATGTGAATGGGAACCTTAACATAATTTTGTAGATACAGTTAGGTCCAGAAATATTTGGACAGTGACACAATTTTCGCGAGTTGGGCTCTGCATGCCACCACATTGGATTTGAAATGAAACCTCTACAACAGAATTCAAGTGCAGATTGTAACGTTTAATTTGAAGATTTGAACAAAAAAATCTGATAGAAATTGTAGGAATTGTACACATTTCTTTACAAACACTCCACATTTTAGGAGGTCAAAAGTAATTGGACAAATAAACCAAACCCAAACAAAATATTTTTATTTTCAATATTTTGTTGCGAATCCTTTGGAGGCAATCACTGCCTTAAGTCTGGAACCCATGGACATCACCAAACGCTGGGTTTCCTCCTTCTTAATGCTTTGCCAGGCCTTTACAGCCACAGCCTTCAGGTCTTACTTGTTTGTGGGTCTTTCCGTCTTAAGTCTGGATTTGAGCATGTGAAATGCATGCTCAATTGGGTTAAGATCTGGTGATTGACTTGGCCATTGCAGAATGTTCCACTTTTTTGCACTCATGAACTCCTGGGTAGCTTTGGCTGTATGCTTGGGGTCAATGTCCATCTGTACTATGAAGCGCCGTCCGATCAACTTTGCGGCATTTGGCTGAATCTGGGCTGAAAGTATATCCCGGTACACTTCAGAATTCATCCGGCTACTCTTGTCTGCTGTTATGTCATCAATAAACACAAGTGACCCAGTGCCATTGAAAGCCATGCATGCCCATGCCATCACGTTGCCTCCACCATGTTTTACAGAGGATGTGGTGTGCCTTGGATCATGTGCCGTTCCCTTTCTTCTCCAAACTTTTTTCTTCCCATCATTCTGGTACAGGTTGATCTTTGTCTCATCTGTCCATAGAATACTTTTCCAGAACTGAGCTGGCTTCATGAGGTGTTTTTCAGCAAATTTAACTCTGGCCTGTCTATTTTTGGAACTGATGAATGGTTTGCATCTAGATGTGAACCCTTTGTATTTACTTTCATGGAGTCTTCTCTTTACTGTTGACTTAGAGACAGATACACCTACTTCACTGAGAGTGTTCTGGACTTCAGTTGATTTTGTGAACAGGTTCTTCCTCACCAAAGAAAGTATGCGGCTATCATCCACCACTGTTGTCATCCGTGGACGCCCAGGCCTTTTTGAGTTCCCAAGCTCACCAGTCAATTCCTTTTTTCTCAGAATGTACCCGACTGTTGATTTTGCTACTCCAAGCATGTCTGCTATCTCTCTGATGGATTTTTTCTTTTTTTTCAGCCTCAGGATGTTCTGCTTCACCTCAATTGAGAGTTCCTTAGACCGCATGTTGTCTGGTCACAGCAACAGCCTCCAAATGCAAAACCACACACCTGTAATCAACCCCAGACCTTTTAACTACTTCATTGATTACAGGTTTAACGAGGGAGACACCTTCAGAGTTAATTGCAGCCCTTAGAGTCCCTTGTCCAATTACTTTTGGTCCCTTGAAAAAGAGGAGGCTATGCATTACAGAGCTATGATTCCTAAACCCTTTCTCCGATTTGGATGTGAAAACTCTCATATTGCAGCTGGGAGTGTGCACTTTCAGCCCATATTATATATATAATTGTATTTCTGAACATGTTTTTGTAAACAGCTAAAATAACAAAACTTGTGTCACTGTCCAAATATTTCTGGCCCTGACTGTAGGTATTGTTCCAGGGTAGATACATTACTTTTAGAAATTGCCGACTGTACAACTATAATTTAGTTCATGAACTCCTGCAGTATTTTTGTAGAGCTCACAAAATGTAATACATGTAACTGTTGGAGTGATTGGCTTTGAAAGGCTGTTAGATGATGAAGTAATCATAGCTAACCCCTCTACAACCCCTATGAACTGAATTTGGCCTTAGCATTTTTGTGAATGAAGTGACAGTTTCCTTCCCCACATGTGGTCTCTGTCTTTCCTTTTCCTCATTCACCACTTTAAGAAGATGACTCTAGTTGTCTACAGGTTGTTTGATATCTGCCCAACACAAAGATGGGATGTGAAGAGTGATTGTCACTTCTTAAAATTACATCTTAAACAAACAGCACTTACACATTTTATGTAGCTGTAAAAAGGGGAATGGCTTGCAAGTTACACTTTGCAAAATATGTTCTAACCTTCCATGTGAACATTTTCATAGCTAGAATCCATCATGATCCATTTTTAAATGGGTAACCAGCCGTGTTATATCTTAAAGCGGACTAATGATGCAGCCTTTGGTCAAAGAAACCAATAATACCTTGTTTCCCCCAAAATAAGACAGGGTCTTATGTTATTTTTTGCTCTGAAAGATGCGCTGGGGGTTATTTTCAGGGGATGTCTTATTTTCACATGAACAACAATGCACATATACTCTTGAAGAAAAAAGTCAACATTTATTCAAATATAACCATGTCATGACATTCTGGAACATCAACATTTTGTGTTAGTCCTATTATTGGTTCAGATGAACATTTTCTTATCTGATCTGTTATTGTCGTGGTGCAGAACCAATCCTATAGTGGTGGGTAAATATCATATTTACAAAGGGTTAAATTACCTGCTTAAATTTATGATTCTTAATATAGAGCTAAGTTTACCCTCAATAGAAAGCAGATACCCCCTAAAAGAGTTGCACTTACCAGACCCCAAACAATTAGAGTTGTCAAGTGAATGGGCTCTCACATACAAATCTGCGTCATTGTCAGGTCTCCCTGCGTTCAACAATGGTTGACTCCTCCTGAAGACTGGAAGCGGAATTACTCACCTGGAATGATAAATGATATTGGTACCTGATCTGTTTGTGAGAGCTGCTTTGCAAAGCAGCTTGAACGGTGAAGGACTTGACAGCGATGCAGATCTCTGTGTGAGAGCTCATCCACCATTAGCTCTTGCCAACTCTAATTGTTTGAGTTTGAAATCTGGTAAAAGTGTTTTTTTTTCTTTTTTTGGAGGGGGTGTCTACTTTCATTTGGGGTGTCTGCTTTATTTTCAGGATGTCTGCTTTCTTTGATGAAAAGTCCTGCTGTGTTCTTTAACTTTTTTAGCTCCTTGGACACTTCTGCATGGAACTGTAGTGGGACTTATATTTTAACCATACTCCAAATAGCTCAAAAAATCCTACTAGGGTTTATTTGCGGGGCAGGTCTTATTTTCAGGGAGATAGGGTACCTACTTTAACATGTTTTGGACTACATTGCTATAAATATAAAGCTGTTTTGCTTCTGAACTCAAATCTATTTTGAGGGTATATTTCACATTATAAGAGTTGTGAAGCAATGTTTAGGCACTCTTTGTGTTCACTCCATATCTGGGAACTGTATGGTATACCAGGACACTATATGCACTATATGTATCAGTGACCCTATATATTTCATTTTTGTACATCATTGCATAGCTGTAACAAAAATGAATGTCTGTCATTTCCTTATACCACTCTCAAAAATGTAGTAATACATAAAAAAATTCTTATTGTTCACATGATAGGAGGAAGAACAAATAACGGGGAGGGGAGTAACATGTTTCACTTTGGTGCACTGATGTGTTCAAACAACCCTCCTAATAAGTTATATTACAAACCCTTCTATACCATTTCACATCCACAGTTACTACTTGTCAATCTACCTTTTTATTGTGCCAAGTCTTGTTTCCACTTCCAGTTTTAAACCTCCTTATTAACTGTGGGAGCTCGATTGCATGTGTTTCCATTGCTAAGCAGTTGCGTACAAGCCTTACATCACCAAGCACCATGTCCAGATGTAAAGAATGCCTCTTCCACCAGTCTTTAAATTTGGCACAATTTGGTCAGGCAGATAATGTGCTCATGGCATTGGCATATCTCTAAAATAATACACTAAGAAATGTCTAATGTGTTGAAACAAGTCGTTTACATACACTATCTAAAAAGACACATATCCATGTTTTTCTCACTATCTGACATAAAATCAGAATAAACCTTTCCCGTTTTAGGTCAATTACGAACCAAAATTATTTATATTTGCCAAATTCCAGAATAATGAGAGAGAATGTTTGAAGACATTTTTATTACTTTCTGCAAAGTCAAAACTTTACATATACTAAGAGTACTATGCCTTTAAACAATATGGGACAGCCCATATGATGATGTCATGCCTTTGTAAGCCTCTGATAGGTTTATTGGCAACACCTGTGGATGTATTTTAATGCACATCTGAATCACACGGCTTCTTTATGTAGCAATTGAAACACCAAAAAAAAAGCCAAAGCAAATAGCGAAAATAAAATGTAACTTTTATTGATAAATTTAATAAAAGGACAAGGTACAAAAATAAAGGGCATGCAGAACACAGCAGGAGAAGAGGTTAAGATTGCAACTGTATTTAGGCTCAATATAGCCCCGTGTCTCCAAACACCAGGGGATAGATTAAGTAAATTACAATGTGAATCATATACTCCTGATGCTATAGAGACATAAGATAGAGGTAAAGTGTGGTAGTGAAATAATGTTGTACTATAGACAAAGTGTCAATGGTTAAAGTAATAAGGGATTAAACATACCAAGTGGCATCTCCTCCTGCCAGTGCTGGCGTCACGTTGCCTACTCATGTTTCGGCTACAAAGCCTTCATCAGGGGCGTTAATTTAATGCACACCAGAAACACACTGCTTCTTTGTGTAGCATCATAGCAAAGTCAAAAGAAATCAGCTAAGGAAGAGAATTGTGGACTTGCACAAGTGCACCATCGTGTCTTTTTAGGTAGTGTATGTAAACTTCTGGTTTCAACTGTACATAATGGAGACAGGCACAGGCATTGGAACAAATTAGGAAGTGGGCACTAACATGTCTGACCTTGGCACACTAATGAGCCCTGCTAATAATTCCTTCCGCACCCTTCGCATCCACCAGTACAACTTGTCTGCCTGCTATTCTCTCCATAATGTGTTCAGCCTTGTAATTCTGAGACTAGATCTTTCAGCCAGAGACAGGACTGTCCTCTCCCTCTGCTCCAGTCCACTGCATTCTGCCCTGTGCTCACTTAATCTTCCATTTCACCATCCTCTGCTCGGATTCCTCAGAGGTGAGCTTGCGATAACCTTGTGTATAGGATTCATGTGATGCTGAACCCCTGTAGCATGGGAATCTGTGAAATCTAAGCACATAAATGTGGGAGTGGGGTTTCCAGCTGTGTCATTTGAGGAGGGGAAGTAAACTTTACAGCTGGCAGCCTGTAGCAGCAAGACCTGATAAAGCGCAGATCTCATTAGCAAGTGCTCTGTGGGGTCCCAGCAGACTAATGCTGTAAGGGCAGGCTGCCAATTACCTCTCTGCTTTTAGTGTAAACATTTTATAGCATTCTTATAAGTGCTCTTATCACTAGAATCCTGAAATTTCTCATTTCTGGACATTCTCAACTAAAGTCAGTGAGGTACAAACAAGAAGTTCAGCGCTGAGGAAACTTGTACTGTTCAACCACAAGGAAACTTTGGAGTTTCTTTATACAAGGAAAACTGTAAGTATACTGACTGTATATGGGCATTTCCATTACTTTATTATGGATTTTCTGCATTGTGGAACTTTTATGAAAAGATCTACTGGTTTTCTGAATCTTTTCTATTGTTGCATGGGAAAACATATACCAGTATCTAATATAGTCTTTTATGTGTGGACCACACGCTCATCATGATCATATGGTGCCACCATATGCCAGAGTAGTGTTGTAACTGTGACTCTCACCTTGCTCTTGATTTACAAGCCCAAAATCCTTTTACTAAATCACCAAATGACATGTTGCTGTTTATGTTATGTATATATACAGTATATATATATATATATATATATATATATATATATATAAAAAAATAGGAATATTTTACATGACATTATATACCTTATATATTATATTACTTTGTTTTATGGTATTATTTTGTATTATTTTTACTTTTTGATATAGTCTTGATTCAAAAATTGTTTGCAAATTCCAGAAACGACAAGTACATCATTTTTTACATATTTTCCCTGATTTTCAAGACGCTTTGTCCGTCAGTCAATGAAGGTTTTGTATGCCCTGATTAAAACATATGTTAGGCTGAGCTGTGAGCCACGAATGCACAGCTGTCTTCACCTCTTCATCATAGTCCAATTCAAATGATAGTCCAATCCAACAGAATCTGTTTATGTACACTCTCAATATTGTCATTAGTCATGGACGAGCGTCCTTCTTCATGGCTGACACTTGTGCGACTTTCCATGATCTCTATCCATTCATATACATTCTTTATGACAAAACACTTTCTCGATACCATGCACAAAGTCTACAAGAAGACACGAAACACCATAAAAACGAATCACTACACGCTGCTCTTCATACATGCAAATCAAAAGTGGGTCAGCCATTGTTTCTCGCACATTCAGTCCTACACCCTAGTGACTGGGGTACAGCAACATCTTACAGAAAGTGCTGATAAGACAGTGCCAACATTTTTTTTTCACATAACTGGAGTGCGGAAACGTTTGACTCACCCTCATATTACCCTGTCTCAGGGGCATCTCTATAATAAGTGCAGAGCTTGCAATCAAAGCTGGGCTCTGAAGACTAGGGGAGCCCACAAGGTCCCTCTACTCCATATGGAAAGACTATTAAAGACCTGTGATAGTTGGGGCATAGTTGAATAAGTTGAAAAGCTTAAAGTTATGCCACTGCCCAGTCTTGTGGGTTTCTTTTAGTGTAAAAATTAAAAATATCCAAGGAAGAAAAGCTGAGTGTTATAGTCATGCTGCTGCATTAAAGGAAATATACAGAAGTAGACAAGTAGTGATTTATCTCTACATGTTTCGGAGAGTCCCTCTCCTTCTTCAGGAAAATCACACATCCTGAAGAAGAAGAGGGACTCTCTGAAACAGCATTACTTGTCTTCTCCTGGATATTTCCTTTAATACGGCAGAGTGGCAATAGCAATCAGCTTTTCTTCCTTGCATATTTCTGATCTACACATGGGGCTTCTCAGACGTACACAGAGGCCTTATCAGTTTGGTTGTGACTCATACAACCTGACCAGGTGAGCCTCTCCAATGCTTGGCTGTCTTTATGATTCTCAGATAAGACCCTATTTCTGCATTTTTTGTCCTCCAGCTCATCACAGTTCCTCACTTGAGTGTACAAATTAAGTAATATTTTACTGTTAAAGAGTTCCTTGACTTTGAACTGTTGCGGATTAAATCTGCTCAAGTTTTGTGACACTTGGAGACGCTTGGCCAACCATTGAGAAATTCCAGGACAGTTTGCCCTGTCCGTAATTTTTTTTTTTTAGGTGTCTGTGATTTTTTGTAGGCTGAAAATACTTACACATATTGTATTGACTGTAATTATCATCATTTTACAGTTTACAGTGAATGGAGATGATGTTTTCATATCAGAATTATGGGTTGTAGACTTGTTTCAACTTTCATAATAATGATTTATTATAGTTTTCAAATGTGTCCTTAAAAACTGTTGTCTGCTCATGCTTTTTTGGTAAGCGGTCCAGAAAAAATAAAAAGTCAAGTTGGCAACCATGTTAGAGTGAAAAAGTCACACCGTGATGTATTCACTTGGTGCTGTATCAAGTAAATGAACATTTAATCTCATCTGTTTTAGTTCTGCAGCTGCTTGATTTTTACTTCACTACAAATCTTATGTGCCATAAAAAGGGTGACAGGTGGTGTTTAAAGTGTTTCTCCAAAAATACTGTCTCTTTCAGCAAATAGGATTATGAATCTTTCCTACTGGCTTTGCATTTGTTCCCCAAGCCACGATCTTGAGGTTTTACACGTAACCACATTTGTGGAGGCCATATAAATATGTTACGTAACATCTATCTGTCATGGCTCCCTTATAAACATGCCCAATCAGCAACTGTTTGCATGGGGGTGTTGGATTAAGCAACTGATACCCTTGGTGCTATTTAGCATTCTGGGTAACAAGAAGTGGATGGGTTAAGACCGAACCTGCCAGCCCTTGCTTCCCTCAATTGTATTTCTAAATGGACAGTCAAGGTGGCCCACATAATGATGCTGCCATATAGCGATCAAAATATTTTCATATAGAGCCTAAATGTTGACGTAATTTCATTATGGCTCTATCCCTTCATTGCTTTTCTGACACATAATCCGGTTGCCTTTTTAAATGGGTTGTGCTGAAAATGATTTTCTTTACCTACAGTTGAAACCAGAAGTTTACATAAACTATCTAAAAAGACACATATGCATGTTTTTCTCACTATCTAACATGAAATCAGAATAAACCTTTCCCATTTTAGGTCAAATAGAAATAAAAATTATTTATATTTCCCACATGCCAGAATAATGAGAGAGAGGAGAGAGAGAGAGAAGAGAGAGAGAATGAAAGAGAGAGAGAAAATATTTTAAGGAATTTTTCTAACTGACTGTAAAGTCAAAAGTTTACATACATTTCATTAGTATTTGGTACCATTGGCCTTAAACTGTATGACTTGGGTCAAATGTTTTGGATATCCTTCCACAAGCTTCTCACATTAGTTGATAGGAATTTGGGCCCATTCCTCCTGACAGAATTGGTGTAACTGAGCCATGTTTATAGGTCGGTCACCTTGCTTGCACTTGCCTTTTCAGCTTTGCCCATAAATGTTTAATAGGATTGCGATCAAGGTTTTGTGATGGCCACTCCAAAACATTGACTTAGTTATCCTTAAACCACTTTGTAACCAGTTTAGCAGTATGCTTCCAGTAATTGTCCATTTGGAAGACCAATTTTGGCCCAATCTTTAAGTTCCTGGCTGATGTCTTGAGATGTTCCTTCAGTATTGCCACATAATCTTCTTTCCTCATGATGCCATCTACTTTGTGAAGTGCACCAGTCCCTTCTGCAGCAAAGCAACCCCACAACATGATGCTTCCACCCCTGTGTTTCACAGTTGGGATGGTGTTATTAGGTTTAAAAGCTTCTCCCTTTTTCCTCCAAATGTAACGATGTTCATTATGGCCCAACAGTTCAATTTTAGTTTCGTCAGACTACAGGACATGTCTCCAAAATTATGGTCTTTGTGCCTGTGTGCATTTGCAAATATTAATCTGGCTTTTTATGTTTCTTTTGGCATAACGGCTTCTTCCTGGCAGAGTGGCCTTTCAGCTCATGTTCATACAGTACTCGTTTCACTGTGGTTAATGACACAATCTTACTAGCTTCCGCCAGCATCTTCACAAGGTCTTTTGCTTTTCTTCTTGTGTTGATGTTCACATATCTGACCAAAGCAAGTTCATTTCTTGCACACAGAACCCGTGTCCTTCCTGAGTGGTATGATATCGAGACATTCCTATCTTGTTTGTACTTACCTATGATAGTTTGTACAGATGAACAACACACCTTTGGATGTCTAGAAATTGCACCCAAAGGTAAACCAGACTTGTGCAAGTCCAAAATTGTCTTCCTGAGATCTTGGCTGATTTCTTTTGACTTTCCCATGATGCTACACAAAGAATCAGTGTGTTTCAGGTGTGCATTAAAATATAGAAGAAGAAAAATCAAGCGCTGGGTATAAATTTAAAAGTCCATCTTTTTATTTAGAATTCATTAAAATCCAGCAGGTGAAGTGCCATCACAAGTTAACCATACAGAAGCAGAACAACGCGTTTCGACGCTCAGGTCTTAATCATGTGAGAACATGATTAAGACCTGAGCGTCGAAACGCGTTGTTCTGCTTCTGTATGGTTCCTTGTGATGGCACTTCACCTGATGGATTTTAATGAATTCTAAATAAAAAGATGGACTTTTAAATTTATACCCAGCGCTGGATTTTCCTTCCTCTAAATTTGCCATTGGTGGCCGCACAACTCCGAGCGCAGGATGTATCAATGCTGCAGCAGGTCTGATCGGTGAGCTGGATTTTTCCTTTTTGTGTGCATGAAAATACATCCACAGTTGTGTCTCTAATTAACTCAGATATTGCCAATAAACCTATCAGAAACTTCCAAAGACATGACCTCATCAAATGGGCTACCCCATACTATTTAAAGGCATAGTAGTCTTAGGTGGGCTTTGCACGTTGCGACATCGCAAGCCGATGCTGCGATGTCGCACGCGATAGTCCCCGCCCCCGTCGCAGGTACCATATTTTGTGAAAGCTGGCGTAGCGAAAATTATCGCTACGCCGGCTTCACATGCACTCACCTGCCCTGCGACCGTCGCTCTGGCCGGCGACCCCCCTCCTTATTAAGGGGGCGGGTCGTGCGGCGTCACTGCGAGGTCACACGGCAGGCGGCCAATAGGAGCAAAGGGGCGGAGATGAGCAGGATGTAAACATCCCGCCCACCTCCTTCCTTCCGCATAACCTACGGAAGCCGCGGTGACGCCGGTAGGAGATGTTCTTCGCTCCTGCGACTTCACACACAGCGATGTGTGCTGCCGCAGGAGCGAGGAACAATATCGGACCGTTGCGTCAGCGTAATTATGGATTACGCCGACACTGCACCGATGATACGATTATGACACTTTTGCGCTCGTTAATCGTATCATCTAGGCTTTACACACTGCGATGTTGCATGCGATGTCGGATGTGCGTCACTTTCAATTTGACCCCCACCGACATCGCACCTGCGATGTCGTAGTGTGCAAAGCCCGCCTTAGTGTATGTAAACTTTTGACTTTGTAGAAAGTAATAAACATGGCTTAAAAAAATGTCCCTCATTATTCTGGCATTTGGCAAATATTAATAATTTTGTTTCCTATTTGACCTAAAACAGGAAAGGTTTATTCTGATTTCATGTCAGATAGTGAGGAAAACATGCATATATGTCTTTTTAGATAGTGTATGTAAACTTCTGGTTTCAACTCTATATGTTTGCAGATGATGAAAATGACAACCACTGCAATAGTCACAATTTTCAGGTCAGTGATGCATTTCTAGCGCTGTTCTGATCTTTCTTACAGGCTGCAGTGATCACTTAACATCTGCATTTGACCAGTACAGCCAATCACTGGTTCGTGCCATCTACATAATCTGCAAGCATGATTTCCACAATAATTTTGGACTCTTCCTCCATGCAAATGTGTGTGTATCAGCTCATCAATATTTCTGGAAAACATTGTGTGAACAGCCCCCTCAAATCATAACAAAAGCTCTCTTTCTCAATAGGGTTAAAGTCATAATTTATGGATGGGGGACCCGGGGTTGTTTTGGAGTCTCCGGATTTAGTTAAAAGTTCAGTTCCGCACCCAGACTTGACTCCAACTTGACCCCAGACCCCAAAACCCATATAAGTCAATGGTGCTGTAAAATAGTCGTAGTAACTGCTAGGGGGCTGTAAAGGGAAGCAAAATGGGGGTAAGACAAGAACAATTGCCCTGCAATCAAATGTGGATAGGAAATAAATAAATAAATAATAAAAATGGCATGGGGTCACTCCCTTTTTGATAACCAGTGCAGGAAAGCAGACAGCCCCGAGCCATGATGCTCCCTCATCCAGGGTTAACAGTTAGGATAAAGTATTGCTGATGGTGTGCAGTATTCTCCCACAAACATAACAGTACCACTAAAAAGTTATATTTTATTTCTTCTGTTCATAGACTAATATTAAGAGAATTGTAAAACATTGAGGTGGTTTCAGGGAAACGTGTTATTTTTAGTCAGCAGTAGCTTCTTCCGTGCTGTCCTCTCATGAACACCATTTTTTCTGTGCATTTTAACAGAGGACTCATGAACAGAGGTTTTTGCTTTTTGTATAGTCTTCAGTAAGTCTTTTGCTTGAGTTCTTTCTCACTTATTTCAGATTTCTTCTCAAGAACGGTCCCTTCTAGTGAGTGGAGCAACAGTCCTGAATTTTCTCCATATGAAGACACCCTGGTCGATAGCAATGCTTTTGTAGGTTTTTCCAGCTATTCGTCTTCTGAAGCTTTCCAAACTTTGTATCTGCTAATTGTCAATGGTTTATTACTTTGACATGAACCTCAACCCTCAGAGACCTACATTGAACAAGCTGTTCAAAAGGCAACCATGTATAAACCTCTTATGTACAGTATGGCTGCCATAACTTGACAAATGTTGTTTAGTAATGGGGTGTTATTCAATATCATTATCAGAATTCAAAAAGATATATCCTAACAATTCAGGTCCATTTATACAGTACTTAAAGACAAGTAGAACAATATGCATGTAATAATTAATCATATTAATCTATAGTAAAATTAGCAATTTTTAATCCATTAAACAAGGCAATTAAAAGACCAACAGTCACAGTCACAGTTACATGATGGCATAAAATGGAAAAATCACATTACCTTTTTATATAGAAAACGTGTATGCTATAACCGGAATTACTTAGCTTCTACTCATGATAAGAGAAGCCGGAAATTAAGAAAATAACTGTCATTTCTATGGCTCCACCTAAATGTGAAATATAGACAGTAAAAGGGCAAGAAAACAAATGATTTTGGGAAAAAATAGTTGATTTTAGACATTTGAGAAAACAATGGACAATCAAGAGTTGTACAAAGCTAATTAATTGTAAATCATGTCTTTTCACATTGATCTAGATATCATAACAGAAATAATGCACACGTTAACTAAACAAATGATGTCCTAAATTAAAAGATGTTCTAAAGAAATACCAATCATATGGTTCCCTGGTTTCTCA
The DNA here is from genome assembly GCF_048569485.1 of Anomaloglossus baeobatrachus. Lineage (NCBI taxonomy): Eukaryota > Metazoa > Chordata > Amphibia > Anura > Aromobatidae > Anomaloglossus > Anomaloglossus baeobatrachus. Next base: position 560,310,692 of record NC_134353.1, read on the forward strand.
AATATAAATATAAATAAACGTAATTTTTTTAAACACTGCATTTGAAGTTTAACTTGTCTACACATGTTGGTGACCAGAAGATATAAGATTGCTTTTTTTCCTATTAAACTTCACCAAATAACCCTATTAGAAGTAATATTCAGGCCCTTTTGTATCGAATTAGAACGTGAGAACTTTTTTAGTAGTTTACTTTTAAAGGGAATCTGTCAGATGGTTTTTGCTATGTAATCTGAAGACAGCATGCTGTAGGAGTTAAATCACAGATTTCAGCCATGCATCTCTTATCAACGTAAGTGCTGTTGTTTACGTGCAATAATTGTTTTTAAATCAGGACTTTATCATTGCTCAGACTACATTGCCTCGTGCCTGGTTTTCCGATACGCTAGCTCTTTTGATAAGCAGCCAACTGTGTATATAGAGCCTGATGTGGGTGAGGGCAGCTTTTTCGGATCTCCTTCAAGCTAAATGTAAAAACACTGATTTTTTTCAGAACAACTGCACACAATAAACTAAAGGGTGCTTTACACGCTGTGACATCGCTAACGATATATCGTCGGGGTCACGTCGTTAGTGACGCACATCTGGCGCCATTAGCGACATCGCAGCGTGTAACACCAAGGAGCGACGATCAACGATCACAAAAGCGTCAAAAATCGCTGATCGTTGACACGTCGCTCCTTTTCATAATATCGTTGCTGCTGCAGGTCCAATGTTGTTCGTCGTTCCTACAGCAGCACACATCGCTATGTGTGACACCGCAAGAATGACGAACATCTCCTTACCTGCGTCTACCGGCAATGAGGAATGAAGGAGGTGGGCGGCATGTTCTAGCCGCTCATCTCCGCCCCTCCTCTGCTATTGGGCGGCCGCTTAGTGATGCTGCAGTGACGTTCCTATGATGCCGAACGCACCTCCCCCTTGAAGGAGGGATTGTTCGGCGGTCACAGCGTCACTGATAAGGTATGTGCATGTGACACTGCCGTAGCAATAATGTTCGCTACGGCAGCGATCACCAAATGTCGCACGAACGACGGGGGCGGGTGTTATTGTGCACGAAATTGCTAGCTATCGCTAGTGATGTCGCAGCGTGTAAAGCACCCTTAAGTGATACATAGTTGGATTCGGGTTCTCTTTAGCTTCATCCTGCTGCTCTTAGATGAAGTAGAAAAAAAATCTGCTGGCAGATTCCTTTTAAGTTAAATTCTCGATATTTAAAGGTGAAGCCTGAGACTATACTGTTGCCTGATTCTTTTAAATCTTGACACTGTGTGGATCTAATTCACCATTTACAACAAAATGCATATCCTAACATGAAAACTGGTAGATATACTTGTTTATATGCCTTGACATGGAATGAAAAGAGAATCTGTTACTGGATTCACCTTTTTGAGGGCAGCATTAAACAATCCCAATGGTGTGTCACTTTTCTGGCAGTAGTTTCCATAAAATTAAACTTTATCATATGCAACTCTTGATTTCTCTTAAAGTGAATCTGTCACCAGGATTTTGCAATGTAAGCTGAGGACAGCATGCTGCAAGGGTTAAAAAATAAAATACAACTGTGCTTTTCTTATCTGTGTGCCAGCTATTGTTTATCTAAACTAAAGGGTTTATTGCTCTGTGGTTAACATTGGTGTGACTCCTCTGCTTGTGCAGGGCAGCCAGACACCCCCTTGCTCTGATTGATACTTCACAGTCAATGCACAATTTGTATTGAGAGCCTGGTGTTGGCTGGGACATCTCCCAGCTCTACTAATCTCAATTCTGAGATAACGTGAGAACAGCTGCACACAGGTCTAAGTTAAACATGGTTAGTTTCAGAAACTCTATGCCTACATCATGCTGCTCTCAGATGAAGCAGCAAAAACCTGCTGACACATTCCCTTTAAAAGCTGTATGTGCTCTACCTAGTCTGTGGTATTGACAAGTGGTAGACATTCCCACTCAACTACTGCAGTTGACAGCTTTCTCCCTATGCAGTGTAAGTTGAAATAATAAAATTAAGTGACTCACCATTGGAATAAGGGTGGCTGTGATTATTTTATGATGCCTTCAGATATGACTCATAATCTTGATGACAGATTCCCTTAAATTCATTGTCTACACGTATACATTGTTTTTTAATAATCCTATACAACTAACTGTAGTGAAGCAAAAACTATGAAAGTTTGTTGTTGTCGTTATCCTACTGACCTAAAAAGTGAAGTTATCATTTCATTTTTACCACACAGTGATGACAAAAAAGAAACACAACAAACAACTGTAGATATGCTTTTTTCATTCCACCTTTAATGCATTGTATACTGGAGTAAATTGCCACTAAAAATTCTACTTGCCTATGTTGGTAAAAAAAAGTAATCAACAAGCAGTGTGGCCTTTTTTGAAGGGCTTAAACCAGGGGTGGGATTTAAATTTTTAACCTCCACACTATCCCCATTTCACATTGTCCCCTCTCTATTCATTTCTCTCATGTTTTTCCTATCTCCAGAGTTACCCCATGAACTGCCTCTCCATGCTGTCCTCCTTTTGACAGTGTCTCCCGCACGCTGCCCCATTATTATACTTTCCACTTTCACAGTCTTTCCAAGGATGCCTTCTCTCTATGCTGTGTTCTTTTCTATACAGTGCCCCTCACGGGTTCCTCCATCACTTATCTTTTTCCATACTGTTCACTCTGTTCACATTGTGCACTCTCGCTGTCCCCAACATGCTGACTCACTTCTATACTGTGCTTCCTCTTCAGTGTCTCCGCACACTGTCTCCCCCATGTTGTCCCCTCTTCATACTGAGCCCTCATATTGTACCCCATTTTGCCCCTTCTCCATACAGTGCTCCCTTTTCATATTGCACCCTCTCCACACTGTCCCTCCATCTTCATAATTTCACCCTCATACTGTGCCCTCACAATATTCCTTCCTCTGTATTCTGTACCATGTCAGTCTACAATTGTCAAATTCACTTTAAGTTTTCAGCTCCACACATCACTTACCATCTTTCCTACCTCTGTGGTGCTGCAGTGACATCAGCAAAGTAGTGAGGTGGCCTCATGCTCATGGAAAGTAGCTGGCTCATAACTTCAATTATATTCACACCCTAGCATTACAAATGCAATTGAAAGTAGAATGTTAGCTGGATTGGCATCCTGTGATTTTATAATTCACCAAACTTGCTGTCATTTTAGCAACTGGTTTGGTTGAACCAGTCAGAACGGGCCAAATCCTATCCCTGGCTCAAACTGATAAGAAAAATAATAATGAAAATACACACCCTCACTAATACATTGCACCTTCAAACTCTAGCTCCTTGCTGGTTTTTGATTCTAGGCCCAATTTTTACACACAGACAATGTCAGGAAATGCCCATTTTAGCCACATGAACATTACAAGGAATCAGTGAGAGTAAAGGCTGCTTTACACGCAGCGACATTACTAGCGATGTCGCTCGTGAAAGCAACCGCCCCCGTCGTTTGTGCGTCATGGGCAAATCGTTGCCTGTGGCGCACAATATCGCTAGGACTCGTAACACGTACTTAGCTTCCTAGTGACGTCGCTGTGGGCGGCGAACAACCTCTTTTTTAAGGGGGAGGTTCGTGCGCCGTCACAGCGTCGTCCCACAGCGGCCCGACAATAGAAGCAGAGGGGCGGAGACCAGCCGCATTAACGACACGCCCACCTCATTGTCGGAGGACACAGGAACGCTGCTGTTCGTCATTCCTGGGGTGTCACACATAGCGATGTGTGCTGCCTCAGGAACGACGAACAACCTGCGTCCAGCACTAGCAATGATTTTTTGAAAATGAACGACGCGTCAACGATCAACAATTAGGTGAGTATTTTTGATTGTTAACACTCGCTCATAGGTGTCACATGCAACGACGTCGCTAATGACGCCAGATGTGCGTCACGAATTCCGTGACCCCGAATACATATCGTTAGCGATATCGTTGCGTGTAAAGCCCCTTTAATTGTCATTTCATAGACTGAGCCTTTTGAAAAAAAAAGCAAAAACTTTTCTTGATAGCTCTTTTAAGATTTCTTGTGGTCGCCCTTTCACTAGTAATGACTGATATGACTTATCCATACATGCTAAGCACCCTTAACTGTCTAACAATGAGTGCACTATAATAGGCTGCCATGATAGTTGGTGGTCTTTTGAAGACTCCTGTAAAGATCTGAGGTTGTGGGTTGTATTACTCACCTAGAAAGGTTAACAATACAATTATTTTTATTTATTGCATCCATGGCTTTACAGCAATTTTGGGAAGATGGCCAAAATGAGATGTTCCCAGTCCATGAGACTCCAAACCGGGACCGGTAGTTCGACTGCCTCCATTCCAGGCAATACCCACTGTCTCCCAACTTTAGGTTGTCTCACAGCTTTTGTGTCTCCCGCTGGTATTGTCTACAGTCACAGCCTATGTGTCTTCAGATGACAGATATCACAACCATAGTCCATGTATCCATCTGCAGCCAGGATCAACCCTCATCCCCTCATTAGTGTCCTAAGTCCCACAAGCTGCTCCTATGGGTTCGAGCCCAGCCCCTGGGAAGCACCCCCCTCCTCCAAAGCTATCTATGCATTGGTGGACATATTTTCCTGAGGCTGGACCCCTCACCTGAGACAGCATGTGAGACCCCCTGGGTCTACTATCAAAATCCCCATAATGGTACTAGTGGCTGGGAGAATAATTGCTTGCCCCGTGACACTAATGAGAGTGATGGCATGATTGCTTTACTCTATTACCAATCTCATGCCTGGTCTTCTGTGTACCTTAAACGAACAAGCAAAAAAATTTCTATTAAAACACAACAATAAGAACACGACTGAAATCTCTGTAACCAGTGCTCCGTGCTGGAAAAAGTCTGCATCCCTTAGAACTGTGGACTCTGGTATAAATCAATTGGTCCAATAGTCTTTAGTCTGCAGCCAGCTCCTCACAACCCCCATGACTGTCAAGATGACACTCCTGTGAAGACCAGTCTGTTACTGACATTCATAGGAGACTTCAATTTTATCTATAAACTACAATACAGTTGCATTACATTATATAGTGTAAGTGATCATACGATAGCAAGTTCAAGTCCACCAAAGGAACTAAAAAAGCTATAACAATTTTTAAAGAGTTAGAAAACTTAAAAAAAGAAAATGAAAAAGATTTACCCCATTTTCCCCCTTTTAAAAATAGTAATATTAGAAAAAAATAAAAACAAAAAACATTATCACTGCGTTTGCAAAATTCTGTGGTATTAAAACATAAAATTAGTTAACCTGATCGGTAAAAACCATAAAAAGAACAAAAAAAAATTGAAATTGCAGATTGGCCTCTTTTTCATTGTTGCAACTATCAAAAAATACAAATAGAAGCTATCACAAAGTCATATATACCCCAAAATGGTATAAATAAAAACATTAATTCACGGCACAAAAAATTAAGTCCTTATACAGCTACAGTATATCTACTGAAAAATGAAAACATATAGGTCTCAGAAATTGCTGACAAATGCAAAAAATGTTTTTTAAATAACAAAAAATCTGCAATTTTGGCATCACCATAACTGTGCTGTCTTGGCGAATCATATTACCAGTTCATTTTTACTGAACATTAAAAGCCATAAAAATGAAACACCAAAAACCTTTGCACTTTTCCAATTTTTTTCCCCACAATTTTAGCTCCCTTGGAATTGGTTTTCCCACTTTTCAATACATCTCATGGTAAAATGAATGGTGTGATTTCAAAGTACAACTTGTCCCACAAGAAAACAAGAAGAAAAAGGGCGCTTGGAAGAAGGTGTGGAAAAAACGAATGCGTAAAAACAAAAAATCAACTTGTTCTTAAGGAGCTAAGGTGTATATAAGGGTTCACATGCTTAAAGGGAATCAATTAGCAGGATTTTCATATATTGCCTAAAGCCAGTGCTATACTGGCACTATCAGGATGATTCTCTACATACCTGGTAGTGGTCGGCTCGGATGTTTAGGTTTTGAAATCCAAAGTTTATAAAATTAGCTGCTTGTTGAGTGACAGCAGCAAAGGAGCAGATCATATATTCATAGTTATCCCCTCCCCCTGTTAGAATTAGTATAAGTATTATACAAACGATTCACTTTGTCTCTTGCAGGACCACTGTGAGGTCATACTCATGTGACCTGGTATCCAGCTTTTTTGCTGCAAGAGACCTCAAGCAGCTAATTTTATAAACTTTACTTTTTTGGATTTCCAAAACTAAACATCCGAGCTGACCGCTACAGGTATGTAGAGAATCAGCCTGATAGTGCCAATATAGCACTGGCTTTAGGTTATATACGAAAATCCTGGTGATTGGTTCCCTTTAATATAGTTCCAGTAGATTGTGTATTGTAGTAGTGGTCCCATTGCCTTTTCATTTTACATGGTTAAGCGAAAGGAAAGTATTTTAGAAATGACTTCTGATGATTATCTGTTCATTTGTGGTGGAATAAATTGTAAAGGTATCTGAGGAAAACTGAATAAATAAGGAATAATAGATCCATATATACTGTTGACATGGAATATTAGATGTACAGAAACAGCCACTATGAAGTAACTTACACCCGGATGGGACCTGACATTTGTTGTGTTGTAAGTGCCTACTTTTCTGAGCTTGAATGGGACCCTCATGGAGCCTTGGTTTGAGCACACATCATTTTGATCTTCTTGAGATGTTGTTTGTTACTTCTAATTCGATCTCCGTCATATTTTATTACGTCAGATTTGGAGAACAAGACTTTGCAATACTTGCAGGTTAGAACATCTCCACCACTGTGTGTCTCTAATTATGATGTATTTGGGATGGGCAAACAAAATAGTCACTTAAGAGCAGACAGTAGAAGGTTGTAAAACACAAAATCATTTGTTTTGTCTGCCTTAGTTATTATTTTGAAGCCTGGAGCATTGGCTCAAAGTGCTCTGAATGCTGGCTCGGAAGATCGGAAATTATAGCTGTGTGATCTGTTTGATTTGTAGATGAATGCAGCAGCCAGCTGACTAAAGCAATTATGGCTGTGTACGGAGCACAATGGGGATATTCATGCTTCATATACCATGGCAGATGTGTGATTTTCAACATTTTATGGTTATTTGGGACAGGCAAGAAATTCACTCTTTTGCTTTGGGAACTAGGATGATGGCTTCGATTTGGTTATCCTGGAAATCTATACATTATCACATACGTTGTGTGATATTTCCTGTAAAACACAATCTGTTTACACAGCTTTTACTAAGAATGTCACCTCCTCTAATCCAACACCATCCTTTTCCCATCGACCAAATGGATGTCATTGTAACCATGGATGTTCATACCCAAGATACAATGGAAAATCCATAGAAAAATGATCTTGTAGATGTTCAAAGCTGAGGGCTTTGCTTTATTATTATAAGTGGGGGTTTATAGATTCTCAATATAAACATTTAAGCCTCCTGTTGGGAGATATACCCCATTAAGCTTTTCCTACACTATATACATATGTAGCTTTTTTATCCCCTAGATAGTTGGAAGTACCTACCAGCATCTGTTTGCAGTAGGTTAATGTGGTGTGTAATTTTCTGCTGCCACTGAAACATTAGATAGTTCATTAGATAGGTTTTTATGATGGTGCTAAAGAAGTAAGATATTCAGGAATAAATAGTGGTAGTCTCAAAGGAAAAGTAAAGAATGTAACGCTGAAGGATTCATTTGTCTCTCACAGAATGGTGGAAGTTATGTAGCGTACATCTCTACTATTCATAATCACCTATAAGCAGCTGTTTATATGGCATCTTCCACCATCTACTCCATACGGAGAATCACTGGAGCTAAAAACATATTGCTAATTTCTTTAAATAACAGGTAAATTAAAAGCTACAGTCATCAAAACTTTTTTTCTTTTGGATTTTTTTTTAATGTTCCTGTCTCTAGATATGGTTATTTACTTGTTCTAGCACCAGTTAGTGTTCTTTCCTTTCCCGTTCAGAATATTCTACAAATGTGTCCAGTGTTGGCGGTCACATTTACTCAGTAGTTCTTGTACTTTGTGCAATGCAGTGATTGCTGCTACTATGCAGACCAAAGTCGCCATACACTTAATGGTTGTTCGGCTGACAGCCATATCAGCCAACATTTCTATATGCACAGGATTGCTCACTTGGCCTAGCACTCCTGTGTTCTCTGTGAAACAGCTGGTGGCTAAAACGTCAGCCGGCGGCTTATCTAAGGGAGAATAAAGTGATTGACAGTCCGAAATCGGACATGCCCGATAGACATCTCTTTTATACACATCGGCTGAACCCATCCATATCCATATCGGCGTGTTCAGCCGACATTAGTGTAATGTGTATGGTGTCCTTAAGAATCTATGCTCTGGAAACGACTTCTTTTCAGCCCTAAACACATCAGGTGTATGTTCTGAAAAGAATTAAAATGAGCAGTAGGGATTACCATAACAAAAATGCAACAGCAATAACTAGACACAGGAAAAATAATGCCAATTATGACATATAGTTATGTTTTGTAAAAGAGAAAAGTAACACTTAAAGGAGTTGTCCACTACCAGACATCTCCAGCTTGATCAATTCAGGATTCTAATTAAAATATAAACATTCTGTATTCCCATCCTGCAATGCTGCCATACAAGCAATGTCGGCTCCACTGCTCCTGGAGAGCGATAGGGACTCTTGTGTCGTGCAAGTTGCGCCAATAAGTAGTTGTTCATCAATATTCCGTCATGACAGATGTCTGTTCTGCCAAAATTGTAAAGGCTTCAGCTAACGAACGGCCACTCAGTGGCTTCAGCCGGCATGTGATACAAGTCCATCAGTCTCCAGGAACAGTAGCACGGACATCGCTTGAATGGCACCAGTACAGAAGGTGAGTGTAGATTATTTTTAGTTTAATTAAGGTACTGCATTTATTAAGCTGAGGACATCCAGTAGTGGACAACCCTTTTATCATTGTATTTTGTTGCAGACCTCTGACTGCTGTACATACACTACTGTATAGTAAACATGATCTAATTTGGATTATTGCAATTACAAAAAACAAGCCTTTTCTCTTGCAGTGGCATTTTGGGTGTACTTTGTCATGACATTTTCTTAGTGGTATTGACTTTTTTTGTTGTAATTGATTAAACCTAGAATGCATACCTGGGGCCTCGCAGGCCTGCTAGGTTACTTGTTTTCTATGGTAGATTTCTATGGTTGCGCGTTCTAGGGTTAATGAAATGAAGTCACGTTATTTAACCAATACGAATATGCAGCAGCGGTAGGGGAATGTGCAAGTAACAGATGGAAAAGTTTAAGAGGTTATCCAGGAATATCTTATTTTTTTCACATAGGGCTAAGTACAGATAGGTGGGTAGTTGCCCAACTGCCTTTTCTTCCCGGCACAGCTCAGAGCGGTCACAGGCCGCTTTTACCAGCGATTCTGCTGCTGCATGTGACCTTATGTCATCAGAGCAGCTCTACTCAGGGAAAATTCAATCTCAATTACAAAAGTTTGTCTGGCAAAGCAAAAAGCCTAGAACCTCTAAAACCATACTATTTAAACACAAATTGAAAGGTGGCCTGGGTGTGCCTAAAATACAATCCTATTACCTAAGCAAGCTAGTAATACAAACTCAGTTTACACTATTAGAGAACCTTGATAACAGTTGGATGTCTCTTGAAAAATTCACCACCTGGAATAAAAATAAAAAAGACTTAAGGCCACGTCTCACTAAGCAACATCGCTAGTAACATTGCTGCTGAGTCACGTTTTTTGTGACGCAACAGCGATCTTGCTAGCGATGTTGCTGTGTGTGACATCCAGCAACAACCTGGCCCCTGCTGTGAGGTCGCCGGTTGTTGCTGAATGTCCTGGACCATTTTTTAGTTGTTGCTCTCCCGCTGTGAAGCACACATCGCTGTGTGTGACAGCAATAGAGCAACAACTGAATGTGCAGGAAGCAGGGAGCCGGCTTCTGCAGACGCTGGTAACCAAGGTAAATATCGGGTAACCGAGAAGCCCTTTGCTTGGTTACCTGATATTTACCTTAGTTACTAGCGTCCACCGCTCTCAGGCTGTCAGTGCCGGCTCCCTGCTCCCTGCACACGTAGCCAGAGTACACATTGGGTAAATAAGCGAAGCGGTTTGCTTATTAACCCGATGTGTACTCTGGCTAGGAGTGCAGGGAGCCAGCGCTAAGCGGTGTGCGCTGGTAACTAAGGTAAATATCGGGTAACCAAGCGCTTGGTTACCCGATATTTACCTTAGTTACCAAGTGCAGCATCGCTTCCACGCGTCACTGCTGGCTGGGAGCTGGTCACTGGTCGCTGGTGAGATCTGCCTGTTTGACAGCTAACCAGCAACCCGTGTAGCGACGCTCCAGCGATCCCTGCCAGGTCAGGTTGCTGGTGGGATCGCTGGAGCGTCGCTTAGTGTGAAGGTACCTTTACTCTTAGCTCATCTGCTTAGAACAAATAAAAAATTGCCATGAAACCCTACTAATAATGCAGAGATAAAAGCTTGGAAAACTCTGCTAAACTGTTTAATAACACAAAAGGTCTCGATGACAAGTATACAAAACATCTCGATTGATACTTTGGAACTGATGATACCAAGAATTAAATTATTAAATTGGAAAAGATGTGGTATACTTTTGCTTGACGATATTGTAAGTAATAAAGATATTATTCCTTTTGACATATTACTTATAAAATACAATCTACCAATATCAGAGAAATATAAATGGACTCGTATATGGGAGTTTCTGCAAGAAACACATCTTCTATCAAAAAAATTACCCACCTTCATCATAGACTTACTAAACAACCCATTAAACATAGGTTTATGGAATACCAGTAACATATATTCAATTTTTAATGACTATACATTTAAGAAATTGAAATATATGGAATTTTGGGAAAAACAATTGAATACGACATTTCAATCTAACAAATGGAAATCTGCGTTAACCTATACATACTCGATGTCTACCTGTATATCCATACAAGAATCTTATAAGATTCTGGTTGAGTGGTATTATACCCCACAAAAACAACATAGATTCTCTTCTCATAATTCTGATTTATGTTGGAGAGAATGTGGAGAGAGAGGTACTACCAGTCATATTTTTTGGAGTTGTCCAAAACTGAAGGAATTGTGGAGAGATACAGAAATTCTCCTCCATAATGTAACCTCATCTGAAATTAGTCTCTCTGCGGAATTAGTTCTGCTATCAATTGGGATAGATGAACTTAACTTAAATTATAGACATATTACCTGTCATATCATACAAGTGATTAAAAATCTCCTCGCTGCCAACTGGAGAAATACTAATGTTCCATCTATACATGAAGTAATAGAAAGAATTTCCTCTCACAATCTTTACGAATTTAAATTTGCTTTGAAAGATAGATTATATGATAAGTACTCGGTGAGATGGAACCTTTGGTCAAAGAAGTTCAATCCCAATCTTATTATATTAAATCCTTGAGTTAGTGGAGCTACTAGCGCTAAAAATGATTTAATTCTATTCTCCGTCTTTTTTATTCTAATAGTTATGTTTAGCAATTTATGTGTTAAGAGATTCAGTTTAAATTTTCAGCCAAAACTCTACTACAACTCTAGTTTATTTTTTTCTTTAATCCTATAGCCTTTCCCTCTTCCCCCCTCTTTTTTTGTTTTCCCCCTTTCCCCTGCCCCACTTTTTCTATTTAAAAAATGTAACGTTAATTTAACTATAGATTGTAATTTGACTAATTGTTGTTAAATTTTACTGTGTGAACAATTTGTTTTGTTTGAACCAAATTTTAAAATAAAAAAATATGTAAACAGAGCAGCTCTACTATGCTGCTTTATAGATGGGGCGTGACTACCGATGTCATGCTGATGGACAGTCAGTTCCCCACAGTTAGGCAGCGGAGAGCCAGCTGTCAATCAGTATGACATAGGCAGTCACGCCTTATCAATAGAGCAAAGCGGAAGAGAAGTAGCTGCTCTGTCAACGTGACATCACCAGAAGCTGGCAGGATGTCCATGACTGCTCTGAGCTGGCAGAGATCAGTACCGGGCAGAACAGTCAGGTAGTTAGCAACTATCTGCCTGTAAATTGTAGGCCCAGTAGGAAAAAAATTAAAATAGCATCTGATAACCACATTACACTGTCCAAGTGAACAAAAGCATCTGCAAAAGTCTGCATATTACAGTACTTCACAAAGTTGGGGAGAGTTGGACGTGCTGCAGTAATGTTGGGAAAGGTCATGCTCTAGTAGAAGTCACTGTGTGCACAACAACAGCCATGAATTTGTATGCAGTGCTTAGAAGGGGCACCAAACTCTACAAATCTGAGCACCAACATACCCCCCCATTTTAACATAAGTTTTTTGGACAAAGAACTTTTTTTTTATTTCTACCACAACCTTGACTCAACTAAAATACTGGTATGTACTCTAATCATATACAAACTCGACATTTGCAACCTCCATGGATGTAGCCTCACTTGTAAGAAGGCAGCTTTTATCTGCAGAAAAAAACACACCACAAAAGGCTACATGTGAACTTATGCTGACAGTCACTTGCTCTCTAGTGTTTCCAGACTGAAGATGTGTTAGGCTCTGTTTCCACATTGAGCTGCTACAGTTTTATTTGCAAAGAGCACTCAATGACTGGAACCTGTTAAACATGGCCACCCAAGTACTCAGGGTAGCAGAACGAGGTTCTGAATTCACTTTAACATTAATCTCTATTTCCAAAACATATGCATGTTACAATGTTCTTCTACTGTGACTAATAAGTGCCATATTGCTATTATTTTTACACATGAACAATCTGAATGTGCGTTTTAGTATTAGATGCATCTGTGCTTGTAGCATTGTCTGACTTGGGAGTCCTGAAATAACTTTAAAGAACAATATAAAAGTAATCCAAAAAGCATTTGGAATTGATTTATAACATCTGGTGAGTTTTTGCCACAAAACAGAAACAAATGTGTTTATTTTTAGATTTGAATGTGACGTGATTTATGTTGAGAATATTTTTCAGCTAATTTCATTTTCAAGTAAAATAACACAATTAATTGAGAAGAAAATAGACATGTTTGTATGACGAAGACAAATTCCTGAGTAGCCCCTGGCTATATAGTACATTTATTGACCCGTTCTTCATCTAAGGCTTCTTTCACACATCTGTGAAAAACACACACGTTTTTCACTGACGTGATAATGGTGTATGTCCCTCCGTGTGCTGTGATCTTGACCTACGTGTGATCTCCGTGTGCTATCTGTGTATCTGTGATAATTCACAGAGATCAGGCACTTACTGTATACTCACCTGTGTATGCTCCTGCTGTCCATGGTGCTGAAATCTCCTGTGATACTGTGTCCGGCCTGTCTCCCCTCTGCAACTACTTCTGGGTCAGCTATACAGTGCATATTCAGGAGCATAATTAGCCGGCCTGGAAGCAGGAGACAGCAGCGGCTGAAGACAGCAGCACTGGAGACAGGTGAGTTTAAAAAGCTTTTTATTTTAAATGTACGTGTGTTTCTGGTACGTGTTTCATGAATAACACCATTGTGTGGTCCGTGGGACATCGTGATGCCAGAGAAAAACGGACTTGTCTCTGTGCAGAACACATGGACATGCGTGTGCGCCGTACGGAAACACGTCAGTGAGAAATCACTAATGTGGTCAGACCCATTGATTTTAATGGGTCTTTGTATGTCTGTGATTCTGGTACATATACAAACTGCAACATACGTGCCAGAATCCCTTTAAAAATCATTGTTCTTAACAGCACACCATTCTGGGTAAGCAGGCCATGTGGTACCTAAGAATGTACTGTTCTATAAACTCACAGAGTGATTAGGAGTCTGGAAGTGCTGTAGGCTTTGTAATCAGGCACCAACCATGATTGGCTTCCATGTAGCTGATTTGTGGCCACCTACTCTGAGAGCAGCATAATGTAGAGAAAGAGATCCTGATTCCTGTGTTGTGTCACTTACTGAGCTGTTTTACCAGTTGGAGAGCTAGAAAACCTGCCCATGTGGACCTCCATGTTTTTGAGCTCTGTATAATCATGCCACTACCACTGATTGTCAACTTTCTGGACACAACATTGCTGTTCTTAGATGAGATAGCCAGTTAACAACCTTGTGACAGAATCCTTTTAACTGCAGCAAAAGTTATAACCACATCCAATAATAAAAGTTAAAATGTTAACCAGACAGGCCATACCTATGTAACTGAGACTGAATACATGCCTGAATATAAACTCATAAACAGTTAGGTACAGAAATATTTGGACAGTGACTGAATCTTCATGATTTGGTCCCTGGATGCCATTATTTTAACCCCTTCAGCCCCCGGGCACTTTCCATTTTTGCGTTTTTGTTTTTTGCTCCTTTTCTTCTGAGAGCCGTAACTTTTTTATTATTCCGTCAATCTTGCCATATGAGGGCTTGTTTTTTGCGGGACGAGTTGTACTTTTAAATGAAATCATAAGTTTTACCATATAGTGTACTGGAAAACGGCAAAAAAATTCCAAGTGCGGAGAAATTGCAAAAAAAGTGGGATCATACAATAGTTTTTGGGATATTTTATTCACCGTGTTCACTATATGATAAAACTGATGTATCTATGTGATGCCTCAGGTCGGTGCGAGTTTGTAGACACCAAACATGTATAGGTTTACTTGTATCTAAGGGGTTAAAAAAAATTCACAAGTTTGTCCAATAAAAGTGGCGCACGTTTTGCGCCATTTTCCGAAACACGTAGCGTTCTTATTTTTTGGGATCTATGGCTCAGTGATGGCTTATTTTTTGCGTCTCGAGCTGACGTTTATAATGGTACCATTTTTGCGCAGATGCTACGTTTTGATCGCCTGTTATTGCATTTTGCGTAAAACTTGCGGCGACCAAAAAACGTAATTTTGGTGTTTGGAATTTTTTTGCCACTACGCCGTTTACCAATCAGAATAATTGATTTTATATTTTGATAGATCGGGCATTTCTGAACGCGGTGATACCAAATATGTGTATATTTATTTATTTTTTAACCCTTTAATTTTCAATGGGGGGAAAGGGGGGTGATTTGAACTTTTAGGTTTTTTGTTTTTTTTTATTTTTTAAAACTTTTTTTTTACTTTTTTTTTTTATTTTACTAGTCCCCCTAGGGGGCTATAGCAATCAGCAATCCGATCGCTGATCGCTATCTGCTGATCACAGCAATACAGCTGTAAACAGCAGATTCAGTCACTTTGGTTTTCCCTCTGCTCTCGGCCGAAGGAAAACGAAAGTGAAACATCATAGCAGCAGGCGTCATCACATGACCCTGTGCTACGATGGCAACCACCGATAGTCACGTGATAACACACGTGACTTCCGGTGGGGGCGGCGGTAAGTAACAAACATGGCCGCGCGCATTTAAATCTTGCTGCCAGACTTTGGCAGCAAGATTTAAGGGGTTAATGGCCGTGGGTGGAAGCGATTCCACCCGCGGCTAGCAGGCACACATGTCAGCTGTTGAAAACAGCTGATATGTGTGCCGATCCACGCCGCCTGCCCGCGGCAGGGGGCGGGGCTTAACAGGACACGATCCTGGACGGATAGATCCGTCCAAGGTCGTGAAGGGGTTAAATGAAACACCTGAGATGCAATTGAAGCTTAGACTTTAATTAAAGGGGCTGGACACAAATTTCAGGCAAAATGTTTAGGAATTGAAAACATTTTCTACAAAGCATCCACATTTCAGGACCTCAAAGTAATTGGACAAATTTACTTTTCCATAAATAAAATGTTCAGTTTTAACACTTTGTAGAGAATCCTTGGCAGGCAATGACTGCCGAGTCTTGGAGCCACGAACATTACCAAACGCTGGGTTACCTCCTTTGTGATGCTTTGCCAGACCTTTTGTTAAGGCTGATTAACCCCTTAACGACCTTTGACGGATCTTTCCGTCATGGAGCGGGTGCCGCTAAGCCCCGCCCCCTGCCGCGGGCAGGATGCGGCGATCGGCACACATAACAGCTGTTTTCAACAGCTAACATGTGTGCCTGCATGTTACGAGTGGAATCGCATTCCACCCGTAACATTAATCCCTTACATCTTGCTGCCAAAGTCTGGCAGCGAGATGTATATATGCGCGATCACGATTTTTACTTACCGCCGCCCCCACCGGAAGTCACGTGAGTGATCACGTGACTTTCGGTGGTTGCCATGGTAGCACAGGGTCATGTGATGATGCCTACAGCTATGACGAGTCACTTTCATTTTCACTCGGCCAGGAGGCCAGTGAAGCAGGAGGTGACCGTATCTGCTGTTTACAGCTGTATAGCTGTGATCAGCAGATAGTGCAGAGCGATCCTATTGCTGATCACTATAGCCCCCTAGGGGGGCTAGTAAAATAAAAAAAAAGTAAAAAAAAAGTTTAAAAAAAAAAAACCCCTAAAAGTTCAAATCACCCCCCTTTCACCCCATTGAAAATTAAAGGGTTAAAAAAAAAAAAAATATATATACATATTTGTTATCGCCGCGTTCAGAAATGCCCGATCTATCAAAATATAAAATCAATTAATCTGATTGGTAAATGGTGTAGTGGCATAAAAATTCCAAACGCCAAAATTACGTTTTTTGGTCGCCGCAAGTTTTACGCAAAATGCAATAACAGGCGATCAAAACATAGCATCTGTGCAAAAATGGTACCATTAGAAACGTCAGCTCGAGACGCAAAAAATAATCCATCTATGAGCCATAGATCCCAAAAAATGAGAATGCTATGGGTTTCGATAAATGGCGCAAAACATACGCCACTTTTATTGGACAAGCTTGTGAATTTTTTTTAACCCCTTAGATACAAGTGAACCTATACATGTTTGGTGTCTACAAACTCGCACCGACCTCAGGCATCATACCCACACATCAGTTTTACCATATACTGAATACCGTGAATAAAACATCCCAAAAACTATTGTGCCATCACACTTTTTTTTCAGTTTTTCTACACTTGGAATTTTGTTGCTGTTTTCCAGTACACCATATGGTAAAACGTATGGTTTTATTTAAAAGTACAACTTGTCCCACAAAAAACAAGCCCTCATATGGAAAGATTGACGGAAAATAAAAAAGTTACGGCTCTCGGAAGAAGGGGAGCAAAAAACAAAAACGCAAAAAGGGGTTAATGGTTTACACCTTGTGGTGAACCTTCTATATTTTCTCTCTTGAAGTCTTCTCTTTGTGGTAGATTTAGATACTGAAACACCTACTTCCTGGAGAGTGTTCATCACTTGGGTGGATTTTTTTTAAATGGTTTTCGTCACCATGGAAATAATTCTGTGGTTATCCAACACTTTTGTGTTCTGTGGATATCCAGGCCTTTTGGAGTTCCCAAACTCACCAGTGTGCTCTTATTTTTTTTGCAGAATGTAGTAAACTGTTTATTTGACCACTCCCTTCATTTCTGCTATTTAACTGATGCATTTCTTTTTTTTTCTGCCTAATGGTCTGTTTCTCTACCAGTGAGAGCTCCTTTGACTATATTTTGTGGGCTCCCTGCAACAGCTTCCAAATGGAAATGCCGCACCTGCATGGTGTTGGGCTTAAGGCCCCGTTACACGCAAAGATGTATCTAACGATATATCGCCGGGGTCACGGATTCCGTGACGCACATCTGCCATCGTTAGCGACGTCGTTGCATGTGACAGCAAAGAGCGACCGTTAACGATGGAAAATACTCACCAAATCGTCCATCGCTGACACATCGTTCCTTTTCAAAAAATCGTTCATTGTTGAGCTCGCAGGTTGTTCGTCGTTCCGAGGCAGCACACATCGCTACGTGTGACACCTCGGGTATGACGAACTGCAGCTTACCTGCGGCCGCCGGCAATGCGGAAGGAAGGAGGTGGGCGGGATGTTAAGTTCCACTTTTCTCCGTCCCTCTGCTTCTATTGGGCGGCCGCTTAGTGATGCCGCTGTGACGCCGCACGAACCGCCCCCTTAGAAAGGAGGCGGTTCGCCGGCAACAGCAACGTTGCTAGGCAGGTAAGTCCCGTGTGACGGCTCCTAACGATTTTGTGCGCCACGGGCAGCGATTTGCTCATGACGCACAAATGACGGGGGCGGGTGCTTTCAACAGCGATATCACTAGCGACAGCAGGTTCACACTGAGAATACATGACAGACATGACAGAGTCTAGAGTTGCCGTGGAGAGCGATCTGCTGCCTGCAACATCCTCCAACATGACTAGTTGACGTACACTAAATGCCATTAAGTTCTGAGATAACATCTTCAGACAAATTGTGAGATCTCATGCAGGTGCAGTGGTCTTGGGTTCCTTCTGATGCATAACATTGCTAGGTGTGTTAGCAGTTCCTGTATGATGAAGGCATTGATGCTATGGACTGGCCTGTCCATTCCCAGACCTGAATCCAATCGAGCACATCGGGGACATCATGTCTCGTTCCATCCACCAATGCCACGTTACACCACAGACTGCCCAGAAGTTGACTGATACTATAATCCAGGTCTGGGAGGAGATACCTCAGGTAAGCATCCACCACTTCTTCAGGAGCATGCCCAAGCATTGTAAAGGTCATATAGTCACATGGAGGCCACACACTTCATTTCCTTGTCTTGATGCATTTCCACTGAAGCTGGATCATCCTGTAATTTGATTTTCTAGTTTGATTTTGAGTATCATTCCAAGTGACCTATAGGGATAGTAATTTTGATTTACATTGATCCTTTTTATGTTTTATTGTTCTCAACACATTCCCCTATCTAATGAATAATATTTACAATTGGAATATTTCATTCATTGAGATCTAGGATGTGATTGTTGCATGGTGTTCGGCTCTAAATTTACCAAGTGTCATGCCATCTTCTAACTCTATTCACACTGCAGAGTATGCCATGTCACCTGGTGCTCTTTGAGTTGCTCAGTTAGAGCTGGGTGCCGACCAGTTGTGAGTTTTCTGGTGGTCTGTCTACAGGAGTTAATTCTTCCTGGAATGAATTGCTGCTTATGTTATGGGTTTCGGGAGGCCTATAACTACCACCACCACCCTTTAAAAGATGGTGGAACATGCTCTTCTATGCCTATAATAAATTATGCGATTCCGGTCTATGAGTATGGTGATCCAGCTTCTGGTGTACTGCTATATACAAGTCTGGTGCATTGTGGAAATACTTTTTTTGTTTATTATTTCCTCCCTTTTTTTTACCTCTTGAGCAAGTTTTGTCCATACCTCTGTGAGTGTTTGCTGTGAGTTTGAGTATTGGTTTCTCCCTGTTTTTCTGTTGTGTGGGATTAACCAGCCATCTCCTGGTTTGGGGGTGAGGGGGTATTAGACCAGGGCTATTCTGCAGTCAGGGCTACAATGGCGGTCCAGACTTGGCCACCATCAGGCATACCTCTAGAATAAGGGACAGTTAGGGAGTCCCCAAGCCTGAGGGACAGTGTAGGAGTCCCATTCCAAGTTTTACGTCGACAATCATGACAGTAGTATTTGAGTGTTTCCTTTATTTTTTTGAGCATTGTATATAAAAATGAATATAACATTATCTATCTATCTATCTATCTTTATATATATACAGTTAGGTCCAGAAATATTTGGACAGTGATACAAGTTTTGTTATTTTAGCTGTTTACAAAAACATGTTCAGAAATACAATTATATATATAATATGGGCTGAAAGTGCACACTCCCAGCTGCAATATGAGAGTTTTCACATCCAAATTGGAGAAAGGGTTTAGGAATCATAGCTCTGTAATGCATAGCCTCCTCTTTTTAAAGGGACCAAAAGTAATTGGACAAGGGACTCTAAGGGCTGCAATTAACTCTGAAGGCGTCTCCCTCGTTAACCTGTAATCAATGAAGTAGTTAAAAGGTCTGGGATTGATTACAGGTGTGTGGTTTTGCATTTGGAAGCTGTTGCTGTGACCAGACAACATGCGGTCTAAGGAACTCTCAATTGAGGTGAAGAAGAACATCCTGAGGCTGAAAAAAAAGAAAAAATCCATCAGAGAGATAGCAGACATGCTTGGAGTAGCAAAATCAACAGTCGGGTACATTCTGAGAAAAAAGGAATTGACTGGTGAGCTTGGGAACTCAAAAGGCCTGGGCGTCCACGGATGACAACAGTGGTGGATGATCGCCGCATACTTTCTTTGGTGAAGAAGAACCCGTTCACAACATCAACTGAAGTCCAGAACACTCTCAGTGAAGTAGGTGTATCTGTCTCTAAGGGGCACTTTGCACACTGCGACATCGCAGGCCGATGCTGCGATGCCGAGTGCGATAGTCCCCGCCCCCGTCGCAGCAGCGATATGTGGTGATAGCTGGTGTAGCGAAAATAATCGCTACGCCAGCTTCACACACACAGTCACCTGCCGTGCGACGTCCCTGTGGCCGGCGACCCGCCTCCTTGTTAAGGTTAAGGGGGCGGGTCATGCGGCATCACTGTGACGTCACACGGCAGGCAGCCATTCGGAGCGGAGGGGCGGAGATGAGCAGGATGTAAACATCCTGCCCACCTCCTTCCTTCCGCATAACCTACGGAAGCCGCAGTGACGCCGGTAGGAGATGTTCCTCGCTCCTGCGGCTTCACACACAGCGATGTGTGCTGCCGCAGGAGCGAGGAACAACATCGGACTGTCGCGTCAGCGTAATTATGAATTACGCCGACGCTGCACCGATGATACAATTACGACGCTTTTGCGCTCGTTAATCGTATCATCGAGACTTTACACACTGCGATGTCGCATGCGATGCCGGAAGTGCGTCATTTTCAATTTGACCCCACCGAAATCGCACCTGCGATGTCGCAGTGTGCAAAGCCCGCCTAAGTCAACAGTAAAGAGAAGACTCCATGAAAGTAAATACAAAGGGTTCACATCTAGATGCAAACCATTCATCAATTCCAAAAATAGACAGGCCAGAGTTAAATTTGCTGAAAAACACCTCATGAAGCCAGCTCAGTTCTGGAAAAGTATTCTATGGACAGATGAGACAAAGATCAACCTGTACCAGAATGATGGGAAGAAAAAAGTTTGGAGAAGAAAGGGAACGGCACATGATCCAAGGCACACCACATCCTCTGTAAAACATGGTGGAGGCAACGTGATGGCATGGGCATGCATGGGTTTCAATGGCACTGGGTCACTTGTGTTTATTGATGATATAACAGCAGACAAGAGTAGCCAGATGAATTCTGAAGTGTGCCGGGATATACTTTCAGCCCAGATTCAGCCAAATGCCGCAAAGTTGATCGGACGGCGCTTCATAGTACAGATGGACAATGACCACAAGCATACAGACAAAGCTACCCAGGAGTTCATGAGTGCAAAAAAGTGAAACATTCTGCAATGGCCAAGTCAATCACCAGATCTTAACCCAATTGAGCATGCATTTCACTTGCTCAAATCCAGACTTAAGACGGAAAGACCCACAAACAAGCAAGACCTGAAGGCTGCGGCTGTAAAGGCCTGGCAAAGCATTAAGAAGGAGGAAACCCAGCGTTTGGTGATGTCCATGGGTTCCAGACTTAAGGCAGTGATTGCCTCCAAAGGATTCGCAACAAAATATTGAAAATAAAAATATTTTGTTTGGGTTTGGTTTATTTGTCCAATTACTTTTGACCTCCTAAAATGTGGAGAGTTTGTAAAGAAATGTGTACAATTCCTACAATTTCTATCAGATATTTTTGTTCAAACCTTCAAATTTAACGTTACAATCTGCTCTTGAATTCTGTTGTAGAGGTTTCATTTCAAATCCAATGTGGTGGCATGCAGAGCCCAACTCGCGAAAATTGTGTCACTGTCCAAATATTTCTGGACCTAACTGTATATATATATATATATATATATATATATATATATATATTAGACACTCCATTACACTGAAATTCCATGAAAGTCATAGAATTATGGAAATCTCAGGATTGATAGTCGCATTAATGATATGTAAATGAGGAGAAAATATAAATTCAACACGTGTTTTTGCTCCCATGTTACATGATCTGCACTCAAAGATCTAAGACTTTTTCTTCTATTTACACAAAAGGTGTTTTTTTCTAAAATATTGTTCACAAATTTGTCTAAATCTGTGTCAAAGAGCACTTCTCCTTTCCGGAGATAATCCATTCACCTCACAGGTGTGGCATATCAAGATGCATGATTGTTGCACAGGTGTACCTTAGGCTGACCAAAATATAAGGCACTCTAAAATGTGCAGTTTTATCACACAGCACAATGCCACTGTTTGGGATGTTCTGAATTGGCATAAACAACAGTGCATTCAACTTCCTGCTAATATTTAGCAAATTTTCACAACTATCGAAAAGGAGTGGACCAACATACCACAGGCCAGAATAAACAACCCGATCAACTCTATGCTAAGATGTGTTGCACTGCATGTGGCAAATTTTGGTCACACTAGATACTTACTGGTTTTCTGATGCCCCCCTGCAGTCCCCCAATACTGTAAAATTGCATATTTTACAGTGGCCTTTTATTGTGGCCAGCCTAAAGGCCGCTTTACACACTGCGATATCAGTACCGATATCGCCATCGTGCGTACCCGGCCCCATCTGTTGTGCGACATGGGCAAATCGCTGCCCGTGTCGCCCAACATCGCCCGGACCCGTCACAGTACTTACCTTCCTCGCTGTGACCGGCGAACCGCCTCCTTTCTAAGGGGGCGGTTTGTTCAGCGTCACAGCAACATCACTGCAGCGTCACTGAACCGCCGCCCAATAGAAGCGGAGGGGCGGAGATGAGCGGGACGAACATCCCCCCAACCTCCTTCCTTCCGCATAGCGGCCGGGAGGCAGGTAAGGAGAGGTTCCTCGTTCCTGCGGTGTCACACGTACCGATGTGTGCTGCCGCAGGAACGAGTAACAACTTCATTACTGCTGCAGTAACGATATTTGAGAATGGACCCCCATGTTGCCGATGAGCGATTTTGCACGTTTTTGCGACGATGCAAAATCGCTCATAGGTGTCACACGCAACGGCATCGCTACAGCGGCCGGATGTGCGTCACAAAATCCGTGACTCTTAACGGGATCGCTGTAGTGATCTCGTAGCGTGTAAAGCCTGCTTTAACCTGTGAGGTGGATGGATTATCTCGGCAAAGGAGAAGTGCTCACTAACACAAATTGAGACAGATTTAGGCCTTTTGTGTACGTAGAAAAAGTTTTAGATCTTGGAGTTCAGCTCATGAAATATGGAAGCAACAATAAAAGTATTGCGTTTTTATTTTTGTTCAGTGTATATATATATATTTGTAATACTTACTCTGGATATCTGGAAGGTAGCAGATACCTTGTGACAGCATTTTAACCTGTAGAAAAACATTTCAGAACAATATCGCTTAAAAAGAAAAAAATGACATGAAACTATATTTGACCGATATACCGTAATTAAGGAAATCCTGTTTATCTCCATTTTCTGTTTGGTGCCACCCAGCTTCTAGCATCTGGAAGCCATCGACTGTTGTGCTAAGGTTATCGAGGCAAATGTATTGTTAGAATTAAGATCTTAATCTTTCCTGGTTGTTTTGGACCATTTTGTCCCATGTTAAGTTATTTAGTCATGGGAAAGAAAATGTTCTCTCTGCATTACATATATAAAAAGTATGACGCTGCATGGAGAAATATGATCTCCATAACAAGATTGAAATGCATCTTACTATTTCATTGTAATGCATGCTTTTAAATATTAGATTTTTAGCATAATTGTTCACATTGCTGTGAAAGCGTGTAGCACAAGATGATGACCACTAGGGGTTAATGTACAATATGAAGACTTTGATCAGAAATGGTGATTTATCAAGCATGGCTGTTGCGGTAAGTACTGCAGTAAAATTAACACACTACTGTACTAGGACTGATAATACCACGATAGATATCAGTTCTACACCATTACTTTACAAACCATATATGTGTATAGTGTATAGATAAATCCAGTGAATTGCTGTTGACGGTCTCACTGATTATAACCAATCACTTTCCTTTACTGTTCCATTGAGCCCAGATCGCCATGACCACTTCTCCCATCCATAACTTGTTTCTGCAGGATGTAATGTGACGCCTTGGAAAAACCAGGTAGTCACACAGTATAGGCCCCGCATAACACCATCCCAAACAGGGTTACACACAGCCGACCTGAAACCCTACTCCCTCCCCAGGGTAGGAAAGGCACACTAGTGGGCGGGACCAGGCAGATGGGAAACGCCCACCAAGGGGGTCTGGAGAATCCGGGGTGGGAAAACAGTTCAGGTCAGTTCAGTGCAGTCTGAGTTGATAGCTAAGAGTGGAGTGGAGTAGTTGAGGAGGAGAAAGTGAAGGCTGAGGCAAAAAGGAAAGGCGTCGGGGTTGGAGCCCCGGCTTACTGACTAGGTGGCAGATGGTGGTCTGTGTCTGTCAGGAGATGGGAAGACGGCTGCCGGAGATCCAAGGTGGACCGGGGCAGGGTTGGAGCCCGCTGGTACCGACACCGGAGAACCGACCCGGAAACCGTGCACAGAGGGGGTACTTGGACCCTGAAGCCAGGACCGGAACCAATGGCCTAGCTAATTAACCAATTGAGGGCAGGATTATAGGTCCTGTCCCAACCAAAGTCCCAAAAGCAGACAACAGCCCACCGCGGGGGATAGGGCATCCGCCAGGGCCCGGTAGATCTCAAGGGCCAGTGTCAGCGGGCACGGCTCCCAATAAAAGGACTGGGAGCGGACTCCCGTGTTTCACACTGGGAAGTCCACCACACCAAACACAGAGTGCAGAGGAAAGTGACACAGACCACCAGCCCGGGTGTGGGACCAGATACACCCGACCGCGGCAGCCGGCCACCAGCACCTTGGTTTACCATTGGACTTGTGTGATTCATTTAATCATGAGTAAACTAACATCCCCCGGTCTGACCGGGCGCGCCGGCCCCAGCAGTCACCATCCTCAGCAGAAGAGACACTGGGCCCCGGGGCATCCATCCCTACCCACAGAGGGGTTAATATCCAACTGCCATCCCATCGTCCCCCAGGTGCCCCACAGCAGCAGCGGTGGTGCCACATTTCACCACACACCGTGGGTGGCGTCACAGACAGTTTACGGCAAATCCCGTACAAATACGTCCCCTTTTATTTGAAGTGTCCGTGCGACCCCCGGGTCCGGTGGAATCCCTCGAGCCACACTGCGGATCCGGATCCGAGCAGCCCGGCTGCTGGCACGCTGGCGGCACATTAACACACAGAAATCTTTGGCATACTGCTTTTCCAGTACCCTCTTCACATTCTTTCCCCATTACACAAACTATACACCCTCTCGGCCTCCAGATAGTTATAGTTTAACCAGCGCCTCCTCCTTATAATAATAATAATGCCCATATTTTCTTTGTATTTAATAATGCTCTCTATTGTGCAGCCTTATAATAAAGCCCACATTTTGCCTTTATAATAATATCTCCATTGTGCCTCCTTATAGCAATGCCCCCACTGTGTCTCCTGATAGTAATGCCCTCAATTGAGTCTCCTTATTGTAATGCCCCGCACTGTGCCTCTTTCCCCCTTTGTGTCTCTTAATTTTAGTAATATTGTCTCACATTGTGCTTTCTTAATGTCCCACATTGTGCCTCCTAAATGAAATAATGTTGCCCCCCCATTGGTCTTTATTGTCATAATATTGACTCTTTTGTGCCTCCTTATTGTAGTAATATTTCCCCTTTGGCCTTTATTATAGCAGCATTACTATAATATTGCCCCCCATTGGTCCCTAATGTAGTACAATTGCTCCATTTGGTCCTTATTCCAGTAATATTTCCTTTCATTGTGCCTTTTTATTGTAGTAATATATACCCTTTTGTTCATTATTATAGTAATATTGAGCCCAATTTTGCCTTTTTATTGTAATATTGACTCCCATTAGTCCTTGCTGATGTAATATTCTCCTCCCCATTGTGTTTTCTTATTGCAATAATATTGACCCCCCCCCCCATTGTGTCATTTTACTGTAGTAGTATTTCCCCTATTTGACATTATTGTAGTAATATTGCTACCATTTGTACTTCTTCCAGTAATATTGCCAACATTGGTCTTTATTATAGTAATATTGACAACATTGCTCTTAGTGTAGTAATATTGTCCCCAATTGGTCCTTAGTGATGTATTATTGTCCCCCATTGTGCTTTCTTATTGCAGTAATATTGCCCCATCCTAGTGTGTCTTCTTATTCCAGTAATAGTGCCCCCACTTGTCCTTATTGTAACAATAGTGCCAACATTGGTCCTTATTGTATTATTGACCTCCATTGGGCCTTATTGTTGAAAACTTCACCCTGCTCTTACACCGAAGGGTCATGGGATGCTCATCTCTGTCCCTGGGCCAGCACAGGTGACATGAAGAAGTGATGTCATCATGCCACCTTATGTCCTCTGTGTGGAGCCGTCCTCCTGCAGTTCGTTGACCTATTTTAAAGAGTGCCTACATTAGGTCTCCAATAAAATGAAGCTGTGACGCCCGGGGACCAGGGGTACTCAGATCCGGGCCACAGGGTCACTTCTGTGGGTATCATGGTGGCGTGACCCGGTCTGTGATCCCAGGCTCCACAGTAAAAGGGGATTTGGTAAGGGGGATTTTCCGTGACGCCACCCACGGTTGTGGTGAGGTTGGAACACCACCGCTGCTCTGGACGGGGATCCCGGGAGCGATGGTATGGAGCAGCTAGATGTTATTTCTCCCCTCCGTGGGTAGGGGGTTGGCTGTCCCGGGGCCCGGTGATGGGGTAAGCAGGGAGCAGGGCGCAGTGCTGCGGTGCAGTGCCCGAGGGCACGGGCGTACTCACAAGTAATTCACACGGAGTCACTGGTAAACTAGGAATTGCCGGTGTCCGCAGCCTTCGGTACGGGGGTGTTAGTGTCCCACACACGGTGCAGCAGCTCCTGTTGTTCTTTCCCTGCAGCCAGGTGCCTTTCTCTCCACTCTCTTCCTCTTTCTCCTCAGCCGGGAACGGGGAATCCACTCCCCTGTAGTGATCCGGGTCACCCTAGGTACCGAGGGGCCACTACCCTGCTCCGGCTACCTCTGGCCCCTTCCTCACTACGGCCTGTCCCGGCCCTCTCGGAGCATGCTTCACTTTCATCCTGGGAGCTACAACTCCAGACTTCTCTTCTCTCTGTCTCTCCAAACACTCTGCTCCAGCCCCTCCCCTCTGCTCTGCTTTTCTCTTACACTGGGGGATGTGGTTTGTCCTGCTGCACCGGTGTGGGATCAGGTTACCAAGGAGGATTAACTCTTTCTGTGACAACCTGGCTTTGCCAGGGCGTCACAAAGCCATCATTGACGCATGCATGGTTGCACCTACATCAATCTCCAATAAAAAGGCGCCATCAATAGCGCAAGGGCGGTCAAATCCACATTCATAATTTGTGTATGTGACCGTGCATGTGCTGATGACAGCGCAGTGTTATTGGAGAGCTAATGAAGGCAATGGCGTAATATTTAAAATAGAAGGAAGGTCACTGATGGATTACTAACCTGTTGTTTAAAAACTGGAGGCAGATGGAGGGGCCAGACCACCAAGATAAGACCCTATCCAAAGTCCAGCCCCGATGCATTATTATATCATTACATGAAATTTCAAACAATTATTACACAAAAAACACAGAATGAATTTCTTCAACATAAGTATCATTTTAATCAGTATTACAGTACCAAGTTGGCCATGTCTGTACTTTACTTAAAGCACTACTCCATCATTTTATTTTCACCGCTGGTCCTTTAAATTTACGTACCCTGCCCCTGTTCTTATACTTTATCTGGCCGGAATTCAGAAGTTACATTACAAGTTCTTAATGTAACTCTATGAGAGCAAGAACAAGGCTCTCATAGAGTTGCATTTATATGAGACCTCTGGCACGCTTTATGAAACACTGGACCTGCTGGCAGGTCACAAATTGCCAGAGACCTAACCGAGAGTAAGTGATAAAAGATTTAGCCACTGGAGGGTGAGTATAAGACAGAATTCAGGAAACTTAGATTTAAAGAACCACGCCAGCATTTTTTTTCACCAGTGGTAAATTAAATTTAAGTCCCTTTCCCCTGATATTATTCTCTGCCTCCGGCGGATTGATCCTTTTTTGGCTTCACTCCGGTTCCATAGTACCATCTTGTGCCTGTAACCTCTGACTGACTGGAAGATAGAAGTGACATCACAAGCTCTCAGTGCAACTTTATGGGAGCCAGAACAAGGCTTTCATAGAGTTGCACTGATTTGTGACCTCTAGTGAGCTCCATGAAACACTGAAGCTGCCGACAGGTGACAAATTGCTGAACACCAACAGGAGCAATGCTGGAAAAAGATGATGACGGGTGGTGGCAGGTGAGTATGAGACAGGGAGTAGTGGACTTACATTTAAAGCACCACTCCAGGGGTGAAATAAAAAAAATGCTGGCGTGCTGCTTAACAAAATCCTGCTGGCCTCTTTAACTTTATTTATGTGTTGGTACAAGTACAGTGATACCAAATATGCATCAGATTTTTCATATTTTACTTCTCTGGCAAAATAAAAGCATATGCTTTGTATGCAATACCTTTCTTTTTTTACATTTTTCTGTCAATTAAGGCATATGAGGGCTTATTTTTAGGGGGACAGATTGCTGTCTTCATTTGGTACTTTTTTGGGGGTACATATTTAATGATATGTTTTTATAATCTTTATTTGGGAGAAAAGGATACAAAGCACTCCAGCAATTTAGATAACTTTCTATTTTTACTATATAGTTATCTCTATTTATAGGTCATTACGATTGCAGCAGCTTTATTTACCTTTTGCTGCACCAGGGCCGCCTCTTCCCTGCTCCCTCTGCCATGTGACTGCTGCAGCCAATCACTGTCTAGAACCGTCTGCCTTGGTATGACTACTGAGCCTTGTCATTGGTTGTAGCTCATGCTATAGATGTGATGACACTACCCCTATCTTGTCAATAATGACTGGGGGTAAGAAATGGGGTAAGTAAGACCTCTTTCACACGTCCGTTAAAAACCACGCACGTTTTTCACGGACGTGTCAAAGGTGCGTTTTGCCCTCTGTGAGCCGTGTTTATGGCACACGTGTGTTCTCCGTGTGTTATCCGTGATAACACACGGAGAACAGAAATTTTCTACTCACCTGTCCCTAGCTTCGCTGTCCCTGGTGCTGATCTTCGGTCTCCGGTCCTGCCGACTCCCCGTTGCTGCTGCCTCCGCCGCAATGAAGTGTATATGCAATGAGCATAATGAGCGGCGGTTGGAAGCACGTGACAGAAGCGGCAGAGCCTGCAGGGCTGGAGAAGGTGAGTAATGTTTTTTTTTTTTTTCTTGCAGACACGTGTGATTTCTCCAGTGCGTGTCACACGGAACACATTCGTGTGGTCCGTTTGCGTTACATGTGACCCGTTTGCGTTCCGTGTGACACCCGTGATGCCGTGAGAAACACACGGACACACGTATGTATGGAATGGACACACGTTCCGTGCCTAAATACATACATGTGTCAAACTCCATTTGAAAACATAGGTCTACGTGTGTACGTGTCTCCGGTATGTGAGGAAACGCACCAAACACGTACCAGAGGCACGTACATGTGAAAGAGGCCTAAGGCTGATTTTGGTATTTTTATACAGAGTATGCCTTTTCACAAAAAATATTTTATTATAAAAAACGCCTTTAAAAAAATCCAAGCAATTTCAGATTAGTCCTTTATTGATAAAGTGATTTATCCCTGTATTACTGTACATGATTTCAGGTAGTGTTTTCTGCTTCCAAAGTGTAAACCGTAAAGTGATACCTGCTGGGATGAACATCTGTGTTGCTCTTTGTATGTTTTGATCATGTGTGTCTACACAATTAGAGCTCATCCTCAGAACATTTACGCTTTTAAGCGTAGGTAATTATGGTTGTTTTTCTCAATAAAGTCTCCTTCCCGTGGTTGAATGGAAGGGTATTGTCATACCAATTAAAATATAGCCTCAGGCACTTGAGGAAGCTTTGCTTGTAAACACTTCATTTGTGCTCCTCACCTTAGCGCCGCTTTGCAAGATTAAAGTCTGTCTCGCCACTTGCTTCTTCATTTGCGTGTTTATGGCAAAGGCAGATGTTAAGTTGTTGTACAGGAGTAAGGCGTAGAAATGAATTTTTCCAAATGCTGCACTGTACTGGATATTTAACAGTAAGTAAACCTAAGAACACTATGGGCCGATTCATAGAGGTGTTTTCTGCAGTTTTCTGCATATGTTGCAATTTTTTACTTGCGCAAATGGTAGGTGACTTTTGGCATTTTTACGCCGGTTAAAATAGGCAAAGCTTGGGTTGGACAGGTTTTGGCAAAGCCTACCCAGAAAATTTATCAAAATTGATGCCACTTTATTACTCCATAACTTCAGTTTCTGTCAGGGGCTCAAACCAGTCGTAAGATTTGACAAAATTACCAAGAGGAATGGCTCCTAATGAATGGGCTCATCTTATTTCACTGTTGGCTTCATAAAGGTTGTCGTGCACAACACCAAACTCAATGAATCCGGTCCTATTTATCTATGGCTTCCATAGAATTATTAATATTGGGTAGCTAGGTTAGCACTGGTGCTTGGCATTGCTTTGTGACCAAGGAAATATCTGCATGTTCTAGCTATATGAGCATAGACTTTATTCATGGTTTCGGTTAATCCAAAGGATGTAGCTTCCTGACAACTGTAGCTAAGACTTTTGCAAGTGAAAGTGCCTGATAGTCTGTAAATTGCACTTTCAACCTCAATAAAGACTGAAATATCTGAATTAAAAAGCCATACCCTGACAGGATAACCTTTTTTGTAAGTCCAAGGTTACATTCACACAAGCTTTGTACACGTCAGTTGTCTGTTAATTTTTTTTCTTGGACAGCTCTAGCAGCGGCTTCCCTAGTGCACCAGCACTGCTCCGTGCCCTAGTGACATAGTCCCTGCACTCTCCTCTTCCCTGCACGGCCATCCTCATGCTGTGCGGTCCTCTGCTTACCTGCATGGCCGCTAACTTGTCGCGTGGTTCTCTGCAGTCCCGTACGGTCATCCTTATGATGTGTAGTCCTTGGCTTGCTCCACCCATGTGGTGCGTGGTTCAGTGCATCCCTTCGTTGCCACCTACGTGTCGTGCAGTCCCTGACTCGCTGCTCCCACTGATGCCCATATATGTGTCGGTCTTCCAGCTTCCAGCACCTGCAACCAGTTCTGCTGTGCACCTCTGAACTTCACCGCTTCCCTGATGAAGCGGTGAAGTACACTGATGCGAAAACGCCGTTTGGAGGGTTCTATTATACTCTGGTAGGCACCTTAACCTCCTGTGGGGACAATTGTGAATTTAAATGGGTAAGCAAATAACTGCAGTTTACTAACATCCATTGTGACTAATCCACTGCTGATAGGAATGCAGTTGTAATTGGATTGTACCCTTCCTGAAAAAGGTTAAAATTTAACCCCCACATGTAATTGTAGCCATATCACCTTGTCTGGGGGTATTTTCCTCCCCTTCTTTTGCCTCACTTTTTCTGTAATGTATTTTTGTATATGATCTTTTGTAATTAATTTATTCAATTTTGTGATGAAATAAAGTATGAATATGAGTATGGCCATCATTACTTTAAGAAATGAAGGTCAGTCAGTCCAAAAAATTGGGAAAACTTTAAAAGTGTCACCAAATGCAGTGGCAAAATCCATCCAATGCTGCAAAGAAACTGGCTCACATGACGACCGCCCCAGGAAAAGAAGACCAAGAGTCACCTCTTCTGCGGAGGATAAGTTTATCCAAGTCACCAGCCTCAGAAATCGCAGGTTAACAGCAGCTGAGATTAAAGGCCAGGTCAGTGCCACACAGAGTTCTAGCAGCAGACACATCTCTAGAAAAACTGTTAAGAGGAGACAGTGCACCAGGCCTTCATGGTAAAATAGCTGCTAGGAAACCACTGCTAAGGACAGGCAACAAGCAGAAGAGACTTATTTGGGCTAAAGAACACAAGGAATGGACATTAGACCAGTGGAAATCTGTGCTTTGGTCTAATGAGTCCAAATTTGAAATGTTTGGATCCAACCACCGTGTTTGTGCGACGCAGAAAAGGTGAACGGATGGACTCTACATGCCTGGTTCCCACCGTGAATCATGGAGGAGGAGGTGTGATGGTGTGGGGGTGCTTTGCTGGTGACACTGTTGGGGATTTAGTCAAAATTGAAGGCATACTTACTGAACCAGCATGGCTACCGCAGCATCTTGCAGCGGCATGCTATTCCATCTGGTTTGCGTTTAGTTGGACCATCATTTATTTTTCAACAGGACAATGACCCCAAACACACCTCCAGGCTGTGTAAGGGCTATTTGACTAAGAAGGAGAGTGATGGGCCTCCACAGTCACCAGACCTGAACCCAATAGAGATGGTTTGGGGTGAGCTGGACCACAGAGTGAAGGCAAAAGGGCCAACAAATGCTAAGAATCTCTGGGAACTCCTTCAAGACTGTTGGAAGACCATTTCCGGTGACTACTTCTTGAAGCTCATCAAGAGAATGCCAAGAGTGTACAAAGCAGTAATCAAAGCAAAAGGTGGCTACTATGAAGAACCTAGAATAGAAGACATATTTTCAGTTGTTTCACGCTTTTTTGTTAAGTATTTCATCCCACATGTGTTAATTTATAGTTTTGATGCCTTCAATGTGAATCTACAATTTTCAGAGTCATGAAAATAAAGAAAACTCTTTGAATGAGAATTTGATTATGATAATGAGATTTGCCGTGACATGGCGAGGCAGCTCAAGAAATTGCAATTTTTTGCCAAAAATCTCAAAATTTTTATAAGTACAGTTTGGAATGTTTAGTGCTGAAGTGCACATTTAGTGCTGGCTTTTTATTTTTTCTTCTTTGAATGAGAAGGTGTGTCCAAACCTTTAGTCTGTACTGTACATGTACAGTGGAGGCCAAAATTTTGAGTTGATACCAATTTTGATTTTTACAAAAGTATGCTGCTCCAGTTTTTATAGTGCTAATTTACAATAACTCTAGATTGTTATGAAGTGTGATGAGGTGAATTGCAAAAAACTGCAGAGATTTCTTGCCATGAAAATTAATTTGATCACAAAATCTCCATTTCCAATGATTTTTACCCCTGCAGCAATGTGACCTGCTTGCATGATTTCAGTGATCATCTTGTTAGCTCACTAGAAAGTGTTATCGAGGACAAGGCAGCTAATACTCTGCATGACTGATTTCTGTAAAATGAGACTAGTGCTTGAAATCATTGTTTTCTTCTGTTAAAGGGGATGTTCACTACTCAGACAAACTTTTCTCTTTCTCCAAAGTTTAAAAACAATAAACAATGATTTAATATAGAAAAAAAAGTGAACATGCAAAACATAAAATGACACTAAAGTGCTGAGCTTTTTCTGTCACATCTTGTACTGTAATTTACTGCAGATTTTTGGTGCAGAATAAAAAGGCCAAATTCCATCACGTCTGAACATAGCAGTACAGTACAGGAGGGAATACATGTACAGACAAGGTAATGCTTGTTAAAGTGCTAGTGTAATAATACTTAATGAATTTCTGCAATTCACATGCATGTTTAAATCATTATTTGTGCTTTTCATCCTTTACATACAAATCTGGTCCAACAAGCTTTGCCCAATCATATCCAGGAAGAAATCTGTGTTTCTCTTGCTCCTTTTTTTCTTTTTATACTAATGTTACACTTCATTTCCTTCTTTATCCCTTTATTTTGTAGGATTAGAGAATAAAAGGAGCACATTAATGCCTGGCGTTGTCAGGATTCTTCAACGACTTTTATTAAAACACCACGACTTCCTGAAAGGACTTGTTGTTGTCAAGATTTTGGACGAGGGGGGCAGCTCTTCATGGTGAGCAGATGACTGAAGAATAGCCACTGCCTGATGGTGTGTAAAATAATCCGAAAAAGGGAACAGACTCCAGCTGAAGATTATAGATGTTAGGATACAAGTCAGGATAAGGATGAATCTCTTTTGGAGATGTCACGTGTATCCATCACTTGCATTATTATTAATGACTTTGAGGTTCCTGAGCTCTTCCCTTATCAAAGTTAATAATGGGATCACGGTGATGAAAGGACAGGTTGGCTACCTATCAGAAAATGACCTACAGTTCTCTATCCCCAAGGAGAAAGATGCCTGTAAAGTGGAAGTTATTGTTAATGAACCGATAACACAGAGAGTTGGAAAGTTATCTCCACAGGTAAGAGCACTTAATATTTTTTCTTAGTAATCAGAAAACAGTTGTACAGGCCAAAAAACATGTTAATAATGCAGATGTTACTTCTCCTTAGAGAGCACATACATTGCTATGAAAGTGCAACCTAAGCAACAACCTATCTGTCTGTCTATCTATCTATTTATCTATTGATGCTAAGATTACAAATTCAAGGAGTGAGCAAAATGTGGCTCTTATTAAAAAATCCTCGCGGTCACATCAACCTACATTATCAATAGCACCAGGGATGTGACCAGCCAACTCTAGAGGATGCGACTCACTTCCATCTGTGCCTTATATAGTAGTAATAGACACTTACTTATAGAGACTTCCTAACTTTAACCCAGACTGTAGAAAAGAGAAGAGGAAACTCTACATTTATACTAAGTGGAAATGGAACACATGCCCAAGTAGCTGACTGCAAGGGACTGAGTATCATAGACTCTTTATGCTCATAATGTTGCATAGTTACACAGGTTGAAAAAAAGACCTAGGTCCATCTAGTGCAACCTTCGTCCACCAATTATATATTTTGTCATTAAATCATTTATAACCGACAATGTTGTGTGTACTGAGGATTCATCCAGCCCTTTTTTTTAAAAGCTATTATAGTATCTGCCATTACTACCTCTTGTGTTTTCACCTGAGGAAGACAACAGTGTTGTTGAAACGCGTTGTGGCTATAAGGGACCATTAATAAAAGGATTGTTTTTTAACATTTCCAAAAAAACATTCCCTACCTTTATTCAATTATAGCGCTCCATCAGACCGGCGTCTTTGTTTCCTTGTACCTCTTGTGGTAGGGCATTCCACAGTCTGACTACTCTAACTGTAAAGAACCCTGTCCTATTTAGCTGCCAGAATCGCCTTTCTTCCACTTGTAATGAGTGCTGGCTGGTCCTTAGTAGAGATGAGCAGTGTTCGAATTGAACCGTTCGCCAATTTTAAATTCGAGTTGTTTTGGGCGATGTTCGAGTTGTGCGACGAACTCGAACGATTTGCTTCACGTTCAACAGTTCGAGTTAACGTTCGATAATGGTTCGATCACCAAAAGCGTGGCTTTTTACATTAAGGCTATGTGCGCACATTGTGTATTTGCATGCGTCCTGCATCCCCAGCACAATCCCTCTTTCTTTCCTACTCACCGATCAGCTGCACGGCTGTCAGAAAGCTCCGGCGGCTTTTCCTCTTTTGAAAATGGCTGACGCTCATTATTCAATCTCGTATTCCCTGCATTCCCCGCCCACCAGCGCCCATGATTGGTTGCAGTCAGACACGCCCCCACGCTGAGTGACAGCTCTCTGACTGCAACCAATCACAGCGGGTCTATATTGTGCAGTAAAATAAATAAATAAATAATTAAAAAAAAACTTGCGGCCCCCCCCCAATTTTGTTACCAGCCAAGATAAAGCCACATGGCTGGAGGCTGGTATTGTCAGGATGGGGAGCGCCACGTTATGGGGAGCCCACCACCCTAATAATATCAGCCAGTAGCCGCCTGGAATTGACGCATCCATTAGATAGGACAGTCCCGGGACGCTACTCGGCTCATCCCGAATTGCCCTGGTGCAGTGGCAATCAGGGTAATAAGGAGTCCTAGGTTAATCATGGCAAGCGTTTCCCCGAGATACCTTCCATGATTAATCTGTAATGAAAGTAAATAAACACACACAATGAAAAATCCTTTATTTAGAATAAAAGACAAAAAAACCCCTCATTTACCACTTTATTAATCCCCAAACACCCATCCAGGTCCGAAGTAATCCACATGACGCTTTCAGTTCTTCTACATGAAGCTGACAGGGAGCGCCGTAGAACACGACCGCTCTGTGTCAGTTCCACGCAGCAACTGAAGTGAGCCGCGCTGTCACCGGAGACTTCACTCAGGTAGTGCCGGTGTGTGCGGGGATGATGGGGGCATTGTGTGCGGGGATGATGGAGGCTGGTGTGTGCGGGGATGATGGGGGCCAGTGTGCGGGGGGTTGATGGAGGCCGGTGTGTGCGGGGATG
This sequence comes from Anomaloglossus baeobatrachus, assembly GCF_048569485.1. Classification (NCBI taxonomy): domain Eukaryota; kingdom Metazoa; phylum Chordata; class Amphibia; order Anura; family Aromobatidae; genus Anomaloglossus; species Anomaloglossus baeobatrachus. Next base: position 560,346,929 of record NC_134353.1, read on the forward strand.
ATGGAGGCACTGTGTGTGGGGATGATGGAGGCTGGTGTGTGCGGGGATGATGGACGCTGGTGTGTGCGCGGATGACGGGGGCATTGTGTGCAGGGATGATGGAGGCCGGTGTGTGCGGGGATGACAGGGGCCGGTGTGTGCGAGGATGACAGGGGCCAGTATGTGCGGGGATGAACGGGGCCAGTGTGTACGGGGATCATGGGGCCATTGTGTGCGGGGATGATGGTGGCCGGTGTGTGCGGGGATGATGGGGGCCAGTGTGTGCGGGGATGATGGAGGCCGGTGTGTTCGGGGATGACGGAGGCACTGTGTGCAGGGATGATGGAGGCCGGTGTGTGCAGGGATGACGGGGGCCGGTGTGTGCGGGGATGATGGGGGCCGGTGTGTGCGGGGATGATTGTGGCCGGGGTATGCGGGGATGATGGAGACTGGTGTGTGCGGGGATGGTGGACGCTGGTATGTGCGGGGATGACGGGGGCATTGAGTGCGGGGATGAAGGGGGCCAGTGTGTGCGGGGATCACAGGGCCGTTGTGTGCGGGGATGATGGGGGCCGGTGTCTGTGGGGATGATGGGGGTCGGTGTGTGCAGGGATGACAGGGACATTGTGTGCGGGGATGATGGAGGCCGGTGTGTGCGGAGATGACGGGGGCATTGTGTGCGGGGATGATGGAGGCCGGTGTGTGCGGGGATGAAGGGGGTCGGTGTGTGCGGGGATGATGGGGGCTGGTGTGTGCGGGGATGACGGGGGCTGGTGTGTGCGAGGATGACGGGGGCTGGTGTGTGCGGGGATGATGGGAGCCGGTGTGTGTGGGGATGACTGGGGCCAGTGTGTGCGGGGATGATGGGGGACGGTGTGTGAGGGGATGACGGGGGCGTTGTGTGCGGGGATGATGGCAGCCATTGTGTGGGAGGATGATGGGGGCCGGTGTGTGCAGGGATGATGGGGGTCAGTGTGTGTGTGGATGATGGAGGCCAGTGTGTGAGGGGATGACGGGGGCATTGTGTGTGGGGATGATGGGGGCCGGTGTGTGCGAAGATGATGGGGGCCAGTGTGTGCAGGGATGATGGGGGTCAGTGTGTGTGTGGATAATGGAGGCCGGTGTGTGCGGGGATGACGGGGGCCGGTGTGTGCGGGGATGATGGGGGCTTGTGTGCGGGGATAACGGGGGCGTTGTGTGCGGGGATGATGGGGGCCGGTGTGTGCGGGGATGACGGGGGTCGGTGTGTGCGTGGATGATGGGGGTCAGTGTGTGCGGGGATGATAGTGGTCAGTGTGTGCAGGGATGAGAGAGGCCGGTGTAAGCAGGGATGACGGGGGCCGGTGTGTGCGGGGATGACAGGGCCGGTGTGTGCAGGGATGATGGAGGCCGGTAACTGCAGTGACGTCAACGCTGATCATGGCTCACTTCAGTCACTCAGGGGATTTGCGGTCACCGGTGCATCATTCACCGGTGACCGCAAATCAGGCTGCGACACAGACAGAGCCGCAGGATGACAATGAAGTCGGGTGAAGTTGGGATGTTCCTGGACCCATCCTTTATTTAATGCTAAGGCTGCACTCACACATTTCATTTTTTTGCTGCAAGTGATGTCACTTGCGGAGGCAGCACTGGTCCCCTAGTCTACTGGTCTTTGGTTCTTTACTTACGCTATGTAATGACAGTGCACTCTGATGGCAGCTCGTTATTTCAGATCAGAGTCGGCGAATGAGTGCACTGTCACTGTGCACTGAGAAGATCAGTACTTAGTGACAGGAATCTACTGAGCACTGGTCGGAATAGACAACCGACGTATGCTCAATAGAGCAGGGACTAGCCCAGCATCTGAAACAGGATGCTGGGATGGCTTTAGTCAGGGAGGGAAATTAGCAATTATGAAGTACCGAATTCTCCAATTAAAATTTAACCTTTATTATTAAATTCATTAAAAGGTCCTCAACCAATAAAACCAGACAAACAATACATATAAAGTTTGGCCCCTCCAAACAAGGAGACACATGTAGGCCAGTAATTCAGCTATTACCGCTATAGTGACTGAAAATTATCTCTCCAGATGACTAGATGCTTATCAACATCAAGGTCCAAAAAATAATTGGATTAATCTCACCAATTAATTCAAATTCTGATTGGTTCAGACCATCTCATGGCAGAACCTTATAAGTAAAGGATATACCTCCCGACGCGTTTCATTCTGAAAGAACTCTTCAGGGAGCTTAAGAATCCATTCCGGGTCTCATAAAATCAAGAGCCCGTTATATCCAATAGGCATGCTGAAAAACATACAAAATTGCATACAGAACAGCAATAAGCGTCAGTATCTCAGCTAATTTACATAATCACATATAGAAAAACTCACCAGTGGACCCAGACTCATCACAGAGTCATATACACGGTGAATCCAAATCAGGTCCCATACAACATGGACCCAGCACCTGATCATGCTGAAACAAACATAATGATGGAAGTGAGTGCCAGCATGTCTGGAGGATTCTTTATAATGCATGTCTGCAGAAAGTTAACTCACCATGTGGCAGGAGCGGTCGTGCTTCTTGCTCTGTCAAAAGAGCCACCGCTGACTGCCAGACTTTTAAATGCTCCCACACTGCAGGAGCGTCTGACGCTATTTCCGCCTACCCGGTCACATGATCGCAGCCGGGTATCAGCGTCATGATGGTAAGCTGCAGAATTGTATCCGCCCAGCCGGTCACATGACCGCAGCCGGGTGATTCGCGTGATAATGTTTACATCGTTACTGGGGTGACGGACACTCTGTAGGAGCGTCTGATGCTATTTCCGCCTAACTGGTCACATGATCGCGGCCGGGTGTCAGCGTTATGATGGTAAGCTGCAATAGCATACAGAATTGTATCCGCCCAGCCGGTCATATGACCACGGCCGGGTGATTCACGTCATAATGTTTACATGTGTCAGGGCCAGGTGGACGGGCAGACCCTGGAGGTGGATCCACTGGGCCGAACTCCTAGATGGTGGTAAGGGGTCCGGTAGCTGGAGCACTATAGGCAGCAGAACAGTCCGTGCACAGGAGTATAACGGAGAAGTCCCTGGGACTACGGAGTCACTGGTGGTAGTCCAGGTGACGCAGCTCAGGTTCGGAAGCCGAGAAGATGTCAGGCGGGGTCCGGAACCTTTGGAGCGAGATGACAGGTCACCGCAGGGATCCGAGATGGTACGGACTGTCAGGATGGCAGATGGGCTGCGTTCGGGGTTCGGGATTCGGTCTGGACCGGATGGCGAGGCAGGCACGGCTCTACAAGAGAGATAGGTGAGTATATACACATATACACCAGGAGACCTGACTCCTAGCTTAAGAAACACGAAGATCAGGCCCCGCCCCCTTGGACATAAACCCCCTTTATACCCTGTACCTGTTTTGCATCATTTCCTGTTAATGGACGCTGGCCCTTTAAGAAAGGGTCAATGACCGCGCGCGCGCCCTAATGCGCATGCGCGCGACCCGAGTGCCAGAAGCCAGAGCAGGAAGCTGCGAGGAGGAAGCAGCAGGGCCAGGATGGGGCTGTGAAGCCGACGGACGCCGGGTGCGGGGACCAGGACGCTGGGGACGCGCTGGCAAGGGGTGCTGGAGAGCGGGGAGCGGCGGTGACCGGACCAAGGAACCGGGAAGCGAGACGGGGGACCCGGGGAGCGTGACAGGTGAGCTGGAGGGCAGCACAGGGGACCCGGGGAGCGTGACAGTACCCCCCCCCACGCCCTCCTCCTCGCAACCGGGACAGGAAGGCACGGATCAGCGGAGTACCCACATTCTCCCGAGGTTCCCAGGACCTATCCTCAGGACCATACCCTGCCCAGTCCACCAGGAAGAACTGTCGACCCCGTACGGTCTTCATGGCCACGATATCCCTTACCGCATAGATGTCGTCATCGGCAATAGGTGGAGGAGCCGAACTGGCAGCAGCGGAGAAGGGACCCAGGACAACCGGCTTGAGCAGGGAGACGTGGAATGAGTTGGGTATCCTCATCGTGGCCGGGAGCTGTAGCTTGTAGTAGACCTCATTGATCTTGTTGAGGACTTTAAACGGCCCGATGTAGCGAGGACCCAGCTTGTAGGATGGTATCTTCAATCGGACGTACTTGGATGCAAGCCAGACTAGATCTCCAGGAGAGAAACACGGAGGATCCAGACGTCTCTTGTCTGCGTGTCTTTTCATCCGCAGGGAAGCACGCCCAAGGGACGCCTTGACAGAGTCCCAAATGGTTGCAAAGTCACGGGCTACAGTATCAGCAGCAGGGACATCCGAAGAAGGGGATACAGGCAATGGGACGGAGGGCTGAAGTCCGTAAACGACATGGAAGGGAGAGCTGGAGGACGACTCACTGATGTGGTGGTTATGGGAGAATTCAGCCCAAGGAAGAAGCGTGGACCAGTCGTCGTGATGGGCGTTGACATAGTGACGTAAGAAAGAGGTCAATATTTGATTGACCCTCTCCACTTGGCCATTAGACTGAGGATGGTATGCAGATGAAAAGTCCAGAGTCACTCCCAGATGGTTGCAGAGAGCCCTCCAGAAGCGGGAGGTGAACTGAATTCCTCTATCGGATACGATGTGAGATGGAAAGCCATGCAAGCGGAAGATGTGATGTATGTAGGCGTCCGCGAGTTCCTGAGCAGAGGGCAATCCATCCATAGGGACGAAATGAGCCATTTTAGAGAATCGATCCACCACGACCCATATGACTGTGTGTCCGGAGGACAATGGTAAGTCTGTAATAAAGTCCATCACTATGTGTTGCCACGGAACTGAAGGTATCGGCAGAGGCAGAAGACGGCCATATGGCAGGTGTTTGGGCGTCTTGTTCCTGGCACAAGAGGAGCAGGCAGAGACAAAAGCAGCGACGTCCGTGCGAAGGGATGGCCACCAGTAATGGCGTACAATCGCACCCCATGTTCTCTTCTGACCAGCATGACCGGCTGTTTTCGAGGCATGACCCCAGTGTAACACTTTTTGCCTGTCTGTCTCAGAGACATAGGTCTTCCCGGGCGGTATCTGGGCCAGGGTGACAGGGGCCACCGGAATGATTTTGCTAGGACAGATGATGGGTTGGGTAGTCTCCTCCTCCTGCTCCATGGGCATGAAAGACCTGGACAAGGCATCAGCGCGTACATTCTTGTCCGCGGGTCGGAAATGGAGCTGGAAATCAAACCTGGCAAAGAATAAGGACCACCTGGCTTGCCGTGGGTTCAGTCGCTGAGCAGACCGCAGGTATTCCAGGTTCTTGTGGTCCGTGTAAATGATAACGGGGTACACTGCTTCTTCCAGAAGGTAGCGCCATTCCTCCAGAGCCAGTTTGACTGCCAAGAGCTCTCGGTCACCGATGGTGTAGTTGCGTTCAGGCGCTGAGAAGCTCTTGGAGAAGAATCCGCAAGTCACCATCTTCCCGGAGGAGGATTTCTGCATGAGCACTGCTCCGGCTCCTGAGGAGGAGGCATCCACCTCCAAGGTGAACTGGCGGTTTAACTCCGGACGGTGAAGTACAGGAGAGGAGGCAAATGCCCACTTCAGCGAGCCAAACGCGGCGTCGGCCGCAGGTGACCAGTCCTTTGGATTAGCCTCCTTCTTGGTCAAAGCGGAGAGAGGAGCAGTCAGAGCCGAGAAGTGAGGGATGAACTGGCGGTAGTAGTTGGCGAATCCCAGGAAGCGTTGGATTGCCTTCAGTCCAGAAGGAGGAGGCCAGTTGAGAATGGAGGAGACCTTCTTTGGATCCATCTGCAGTCCGGTATCAGAGATGATGTACCCCAGGAAGGGGAGAGAAGACTGCTCAAAGACACACTTCTCATACTTCGCGTACAGACGATTCTCTCTCAGTCTTTGTAGAACCAGCTGCACGTTCTCTCTGTGGGTCTGGAGGTCCGGAGAGAAGACAAGGATGTCATCCAGATATACTACCACACAGAGGTAAAGAAGGTCCCGGAAGACGTCGTTCACCAGTTCTTGAAAGACGGCTGGGGCGTTACACAGGCCGAAGGGCATCACGCAGTATTCATAGTGCCCATCGCGCGTATTGAACGTGGTCTTCCATTCGTCCCCAGAGCGGATGCGTACCAGATTGTAAGCACCCCGAAGATCCAGCTTGGTGAACACACGAGCTCCTCTAAGCCGGTCAAACAATTCAGGGATGAGCGGCAGAGGGTACTTGTTTTTTACGGTGATTTGATTCAAACCCCGGTAGTCTATGCATGGGCGTAAGTCGCCCTCTTTCTTCTTGACAAAGAAGAAACCTGCTCCAGCAGGAGAGGAGGATCTCCGGATGAATCCCCTTGCCAGGCTCTCTGTGATGTAAGTAGACATGGCCCTTGTTTCGGCTGGAGACAATGGATATATCCGTCCTCGAGGTGGTGTAGTTCCAGGGAGCAGGTCGATGGCACAATCGTAGGGACGATGTGGCGGAAGTACCTCGGATTCCTTTTTATCAAAGACGTCTGCAAAGGACCAATAGGCCGAGGGCAGCACCGGTAGGTTCTCTGGAACCGGAGGTCGTCGGATGGGTTGTATGGTCTTCAGGCATTTCTCATGGCACGAAGAGCCCCATCGGGTGATTTCGCCAGTGCCCCAGCTGACTGATGGTTCGTGTGTCCGCAACCAGGGAAGTCCCAGCAGGATTTGATGGGACATGTGTGGGAGGACGTAGAGAGCGATGTTCTCGGTGTGCAGGGCACCGATACGCAGTTCCACCGGCTTGGTGATCCAGGAGATGGTGTCAGAGAGGGGTCTCCCATCCACAGAGGCAATCACGAGGGGCTTGTCAAGTGGAGTAACAGGCACCTGGTACTTGTCCACCGTGGCCTGCTGGATGAAATTGCCTGCTGCCCCGGAATCGAGGTATGCTTCAGCCGTGAACCGCGTCTCTCCCGTTGTCACTTGCACAGTCCACGTTAGCGGGTCTGAGAGAATCCCAGCACCTAGGGTGGCCTCTCCTACCAACCCTAGGCTTTGGAGTTTCCCGGCCTCTCAGGACAGGAGCGTAGCAGGTGTGTGTCCTCTCCGCAGTAAAAGCAGAGGCCCTTGGCGAGCCGCTCAGCTCTACGTTGTTCAGACTGCCGCACTCTGTCGATCTGCATGGGCTCGTGGACGGGGACCCCAGCTGTCGAAGACTGAAGTACGGCGGGCTTCTGCGGAGGAGAGGAATGCCGTACCGGTCGTCTCTCACGGGACACTTCCTTGGATCGCTCCTGAAAGCGGATGTCCACTCGAATCGCTAGGGTAATCAGGGCATCCAGGGTGGTCGGTACGTCACGACCCGCCAGCTCATCTTTAATTCGCCCCGAGAGTCCTTCCCAGAAGGCGGCGGTTAGGGCCTCGTTGTTCCACCCGAGTTCCGAAGCCAAGGTGCGAAACCGGATTGCGTATTGGCCCACCGTCAGAGTCCCCTGACGCAGCCGGAGAAGAGACGAAGCAGATGCGGAGGCGCGTCCGGGCTCATCAAAGGTGCCACGGAATGCCTGCAGGAAGTCCTGGTTGTTCGTGGTCACAGGATCCCCCTTCTCCCACAAGGGGTTCATCCACGCCAGTGCCTCACCCTCTAGATGGGACATGATGAAGGCGACCTTGGCTTGATCAGAGGCAAACAAATGCGGCAGCTGCGTGAAATGGAGGGAGCATTGGTTTAAGAATCCCCTGCAGGTCTTGGGGTCTCCGGCGTACCGGGGTGGTGAGGCCAAACGAAGTCTGGAAGTATCTGAAGAAGTCGCCACGGGAGCTGGAGCCGTGGCTTGACTAGTGGAGGCCCGGGATGCTGAAGACGTGACTGCCGCTTGTAGCGTGTTCAGGCGGGCGTCCACAGAAGACATAAATTGCAGCATGCGGGTCTGAGTCTCACGCTGGCGTGTGAGTTCCTCCTGTACGGCTGCTAGTGCTGCAGCGGGATCCATGGCCTGATCTTACTGTCAGGGCCAGGTGGACGGGCAGACCCAGGAGGTGGATCCACTGTGCCGAACTCCTAGATGGTGGTAAGGGGTCCGGTAGCTGGAGCACTATAGGCAGCAGAACAGTCCGTGCACAGGAGTATAACGGAGAAGTCCCTGGGACTACGGAGTCACTGGTGGTAGTCCGGGTGACGCAGCTCAGGTTCGGAAGCCGAGAAGATGTCAGGCGGGGTCCGGAACCTTTGGAGCGAGATGACAGGTCACCGCAGGGATCCGAGATGGTACGGACTGTCAGGATGGCAGATGGGCTGCGTTCGGGGTTCGGGATTCGGTCTGGACCGGATGGCGAGGCAGGCACGGCTCTACAAGAGAGATAGGTGAGTATATACACATATACACCAGGAGACCTGACTCCTAGCTTAAGAAACACGAAGATCAGGCCCCGCCCCCTTGGACATAAACCCCCTTTATACCCTGTACCTGTTTTGCATCATTTCCTGTTAATGGACGCTGACCCTTTAAGAAAGGGTCAATGACCGCGCGCGCGCCCTAATGCGCATGCGCGCGGCCCGAGTGCCAGAAGCCAGAGCAGGAAGCTGCGAGGATGAAGCAGCAGGGCCAGGATGGGGCTGTGAAGCTGACGGACGCCGGGTGCGGGGACCAGGACGCTGGGGACGCGCTGGCAAGGGGTGCTGGAGAGCGGGGAGCGGCGGTGACCGGACCAAGGAACCGGGAAGCGAGACGGGGGACCCGGGGAGCATGACAGGTGAGCCAGAGGGCAGCACAGGGGACCCGGGGAGCGTGACAACGTGGTTACTAGGGTGACGGACACCGTCCTCACTACCATGCACCACGTGACACTATATCATACTGCCGGGACGGATACATCCAATATCACAGACACAACACAGAACGCAACAGCGTTCTTTCTTTGCTATCGCTGCAAACAACATCATAAAATAATCCTCCTCCTTCAGGTGACTATTAGATAGCCTGCAAAAAGTATTGTTTGTGCCAAATTACAAACTTATAAAATATAACCTGTGTATGGAACACTATTACCCCTCAAGAGAGTGGGTTTAACCAATAGTTTCACAGGTTATTAGGTGACTGCATACTGTATATCCACAGATAATAGCCATATCACCACAACCACTAAGACACACTTGTGGAGAGCAATAGCCCCACATAAGAAGCATGTCACCCATATGTTATGGCAGTTTAATATCAATTCAAAACAACAATATCAATCTCAAGGGGTCAGTTTACAAAGAACTCAAAAGTATAAATCACTCATTAACAGTAGCTACTGATAGGGTGTCAAGGGCACTGAAATGTCACCCCTCCAGGCATCGACCATATCAAATCCCCCCGCAGAATGGAACCCACGAGGGAGGATAAGAGAGAAAAAAGAGATCCACCACCAAAGGGGGGGGGGGGGGTTGGTGGGACTATATCCTTTCCCTAAACCTATTTACTACTCATGTCTGGCCCTACCTATCATGTGGGGGTCGGCGCCATAATAAAGGACGGTGTATAGGCACCCCCACTCGGCCGACGTCTTACCCTCCTAACTATAATTCAACTCCAACACCACTAGAGAAAGGGTGCAAATGATAGTTCTTCATTCAAGCCCTTTGGATGGAGTGTCTTCAACCAATAAATCCATCTGGATTCCTGCTGTAATAGTCTCTTATCCCAGTCTCCTCCCCTTGGTGAAGGTTTGACATGATCGATGCCCTGAAATGCCAAAACAGTATGATCTCCATTGTGTATGTTATTAATGTGCCTTGCTAGTGGTGTATCATTGCCTAGTCTGATATCCCTCAGATGTTCCCCAATTCGTCGTCTTAGCTCCCTACGAGTCTTACCTACATATTCAAGATGACATATACAGGTCGCATTATAGATTACACCACGCGTTTTACAATTTATGAAGGATCTAATATCATATTCCTTCCCGGTGACCTGACTGAGAAATTTATTTCCAACCATGATAGAGCCACAGGCAACACATTCACTACACCTGTAGCATCCCTTCAATGTTGGGACGGCCTCAAAATGTGTTTTTGGGGCCAGATAACTGTGGACCAGCCGGTCCTTCAGTGACTTTGCTCTCCTGTAGGTGATAGATGGTCCATCAGGAATCAAACCACCTATATCACCATCCATTTTTAGAATAGGCCAGTATTTTACAAGGATATTTCTCACATCATCTGCCCCATTATCAAAGGTTGTTATAAATCTCATCACTTCCTTGTCATCATCCCTCGTCGATCTTTTTTGAGGATATAAGAGGTCTGTTCTTTTAACCTTCTTAATATCGGCAGCCGCTTTTCTAATCACCTGTCTCGGATACCCTCTTTCTAAGAATCTTCTCTCAAGATCCCCAGACTGATTTTTGAAGTGCACCTCATCAGAACAGTTTCTCCGAATTCTAGTGAACTGCCCTTTTGGAATGCCTTTCTTCAGACTCAGTGGATGATTGCTTTCCCATTTTAGCAGCGAATTTGTTGCAGTGGGCTTACGGAAAGTACTCGTTGCAAAAGTACCCTCTGAGTCTTTCTCAATCAGTAAGTCCAGAAAAGATAGTCTGGACCTATTCATCTCAAAAGTGAAGAAGAGGCCCAGGTTATTGTTGTTCAAATCGTCCATGAACCTCCTCAATTCAACTTCACTGCCCTTCCACACCATAAAGATATCATCAATGAATCTGCACCAGATTCCGATGTGTTCATTAACAGACTCACGGTCTTCTCTGAAGACCACCGTTTCCTCCCACCAACCCAGGAGCAAGTTTGCGTACGACGGGGCACAGGGGCTTCCCATCGCTGTGCCCCTGAGCTGGTGGAAGGTGTGGCCATCAAAGGAACAAATATTATGTGTCAGGCAGAATTTGAGGATATCCAGGACAAAGCGAGTATGTTCTTCACATTGTATTCCCCTGCCTTTGAGAAAATATTGAGCTGCCATCAATCCAAGGTCATGACGTATGGATGAATATAGAGATTCGACATCAATACCAACGAGGAATACTTCCTCCTCAAAGGTAAGTCCTTCCAATTTTCTCAATAGGTCAGTCGTATCTGACAAGTAGGAGTCCAATCCTAAGACAAATGGCTTTAAGATATCATCCAGATAAACCCCTAGGTTTTGTGTCAAATTGTTAACCCCAGATATTATGGGTCTACCTTTTAGGGGGTCAACACCCTTATGGAGTTTCGGCAAACTATAAAAGGTGGCCATCATTGGATGCTTTGGAAAGAGGAAATCAAACTCGGACTTACTTATCAAGTTTTTTTCAAAGGCGGTTTGAAGAATCAATTTCAACTCCTTTGAATACTGTTGTGATGGATTGGACCTCAATTTAGCATAACCGCTTTGGTCCCCTAGGATATTATAACACATCTCAGTGTATTTCTCTCAATCCATCACAACAGTATTCCCCCCTTGTCAGATTGCTTGATAACAATATCCGTTGCTTTTCCCAAAGTGTCAAGGCTCCTCATCTCCTCCTTAGTCAAATTAAACCTTACTCTATGATTGGGTTTTAACTCTTCCAACTCATGCGAGACCAGATTACAGAATACGTCAATTGCACTGAGGTCATTCTGAATCGGTGGCATCTTGGTACTCTTTAATTTGAGATCTGTAAAGGGACCATAGCCAGTCAAATCAGGCCCCATCACATCCAAACTAAATAAGAGCCTGACATCCTCAAGTATATCATCTTGAATTCCCAAATCAGCACAAGTCTTTTTATTGTCTCTAATGAAGTATTTCTTCCACTTCAATTTCCTAATGAAGAGATTTAGATCCTTGACACTTTCAAAGCCATTATAATCAGTCGTTGGCACAAAAGAAAGACCCTTACCCAAAACACTCAATTCAGCAGTCGTTAGTACCCTACTTGAAAGGTTCACTATTTGTTGAGATCCGGAGGGTTTTGATACCCCCCTCGATTTGTTCGATTCCTGAGGAAATATTCCCTTGGTTCTAAAGAATGGCTATTCTGATAGGGTTGATTAAATCTGCCCCTTCCAAAATTCTTCTTCCTTCTACCTCTTGTTCCCATGTTCCTACTTTCCGAGTCAGATATATCAGTGTCTGTTGTCATATGACCGGCTGGGCGGATACAATTCTGTATGCTATTGCAGCTTACCATCATAACGCTGACACCCGGCCGCGATCATGTGACCAGTTAGGCGGAAATAGCATCAGACACTCCTACAGAGTGTCCGTCACCCCAGTAACGATGTAAACATTATCACGCGAATCACTCGGCCGCGGTCATGTGACCGGATGGGCGGATACAATTCTGCAGCTTACCATCATGACGCTGATACCCGGCTGCGATCATGTGATCGGGTAGGCGGAAATAGCGTCAGACGCTCCTGCAGTGTGGGAGCATTTAAAAGTCTGGCAGTCAGCGGTGGCTCTTTTGACAGAGCAAGAAGCACGACCGCTCCTGCCACATGGTGAGTTAACTTTCTGCAGACATGCATTATAAAGAATCCTCCAGACATGCTGGCACTCACTTCCATCATTATGTTTGTTTCAGCATGATCAGGTGCTGGGTCCATGTTGTATGGGACCTGATTTGGATTCACCGTGTATATGACTCTGTGATGAGTCTGGGTCCACTGGTGAGTTTTTCTATATGTGATTATGTAAATTAGCTGACATACTGACGCTTATTGCTGTTCTGTATGCAATTTTGTATGTTTTTCAGCATGCCTATTGGATATAACGGGCTCTTGATTTTATGAGACCCGGAATGGATTCTTAACCTCCCCTGAAGAGTTCTTTCAGAATGAAACGCGTCGGGAGGTATATCCTTTACTTATAAGGTTCTGCCATGAGATGGTCTGAACCAATCAGAATTTGAATTAATTGGTGAGATTAATCCAATTATTTTTTGGACCTTGATGTTGATAAGCATCTAGTCATCTGGTGAGATAATTTTCAGTCACTATAGCGGTAATAGCTGAATTATTGGCCTACACGTGTCTCCTTGTTTGGAGGGGCCAAACTTTATATGTATTGTTTGTCTGGTTTTATTGGTTGAGGACCTTTTAATGAATTTAATAATAAAGGTTAAATTTTAATTGGAGAATTCGGTACTTCATAATTGCTAATTTCCCTTTGATGTTTGATCAAACAACCCATTGGCTAGAGATATATGATGGCTTTAGTCACCATACAGTGTATAGTGAGCAGCGGCGGTAACCTGCAGATTAACCTCATATCTGCTGTTTTTTTCACATGACAGGTTCCCTTTAAAAACATTATCAATTGGCAACAAAGATGCTCCTTGCCGGGCAGATTGAAATTGTTCATCAGATCCTCTGCTAGGACTGATTGTGTGAAAGTCATTTGAAATGTCATCTCCTGTAAAGGGGCCTTAAAAGCGTTGTTCCCAGTTAGGAAATTAACATCTATCAACTTCCCGATACCTGGTTGTCCAACTGTTGAGACCCCCACCGATCCTGAGAACTGGACTCTATAGAGCATTGTCTGAATATAGCAGAGGCCAAGAGTGCGCACTTCTGCTCCACACCTTTAATTCTTCATTAATTCTATAGATCCTATTTCTTGTGTTTCGCAGACAATATAAAGGATTAGGCTGTACACCAGCTGAAGATGTCTTGTTATAACTGGTAGCACATTGTGACATATTTTGTGTATAGCAAGCAAAATCATTCTTTTTTGCAATGAATGTTGAATGGAACTTATAAATATGGTATGATAATTGTTCTAAGACACAAAAGTTTCTTAACTGTTCACAGTTAGTATAAGCCCTTGCTAGAAGATACACAACTGTTGCCCCCTACTGGAAGAAAGCGTTTGATGTTTTGTGTTTGAAAAAAATATATAACTTCCTATTAATTTACTAAGAATATTATAGAGATTACATGGGAAAAGCTAAACCGTATTCCTGGTTTAAATGTCTTAGTAGGGCTTAGTAAGCATTCTATGATTCTTGCAATCTGAGGTTTTGATGACTATGAATGCCCTGACAAACTCTTGCACGTAGCATATATGAAGAAGGCATGAAAAGTAAACTAAGCACCACAGGTGCATCAGAAAAATGGATAACATCATCTTCCTTGTTCATTGTATGTATGTTGCTCGTAACTTTGCAGATAGCATCACTCAGGCTGCACAAAAAGTAAATCCTGTACTGAAAAAAGCTAAATTTACTTAAAGTCACATATATTTTATGTACAACAAAGCATACCATACTTTTGTGGCGGTCTGATACCTAAAGAGCTTTTTACGAATCTTTAAGCCCCAACCACTTTTGTAATTAGTTTTATTATATTCCCCTACTCTTCTGCCTATCCTGCTATTTCCTATTTGTGTTTTTTTTTTTTTTACTTTACTTGAGATGAGATGCATTGTTTGAGAGAAGTCTTAAATGGGAGTTCTTAGGAAGCTGGGGCTGCACTTCATTGCACATCAATCAGCTTGATCCTGAAAAAGAACATCATTAGGTGGCAGCACTGAAGTCACTTGCCACAGCTACTGTCACCACCATACCTTAATGAAATCCTGGTTCAGTAGAAGTGATTGAGAAGTGACCACATCTGCAGTTACCGCCAACACAGCACCATCAAATGTCATCAGGGGAAGGTGATAGAAGCTATTCGAATAACATCACTGCCAGCCACTGATGATGATTCGTTTGAGGTGATAGAAGCTGTGGTCACTCACTATGTTTCTATCACTGACCCAAAATCATCATCAGGGGTTGGGAATAGAAGCTGTGTGATTAACAGTGGATTGTATTGAACAAAATTGTTTCTAATAATTAAAATAATTATTTAGCGCCAACATATTTTGCATCACTTTACAGTTGAGACAATCCATGTACAAACAATATAATATATTCCAATGTACCACTTAAAGGGAACCTGTCAGCAGAAATTTCGACTAAAACCTAACAGATTTCCCCTCTGCAGCTCCTGGGCTGCATTCTAGAAAGGTCCCTGTTATTATAGTGCCCCCTTTCTGACCCAAAAAAAGAGTTTATATCGAGGTACCTTTTTGGCTTCTGAATCTCTAAATGTGTCACGGGGGCGGGCTTCCCGATGGCCGTTATTCTGCCCCCTGTTCCTGTATGCTGCCCCCATCGCCGATTTCTATACTTCTGGACGCCGCCCACTGCTCCAGCCATCCCCGCGCATGCCCAGTGCTCATCTCTCGTGGATGAGCACTGTGCCCAGCGTCACCACTGGTGACGTGCACGCAGGGTTTAGATTATGGGCGGTGCTGTGATGTTAATTACCAAGCAACCGCCCATAATCGCGGGACCGCGCATTCCCCCTCGGCCTGCTTTCTGCGCAAGCGCGCTGCAGCTGAACTCACGTCACCTCCTTCCCATCTTGCCCTGAGGCAGGAAATAGATGGGAGGAGCGCGGAGCAGTGACTACACCGATCAGGAGGAGTTCAGCTGCAGCGCGCTTGCACAGAAAGAAGCAGGCCGAGGGGGAATGCGCGGTCCCGCGATTATGGGCGGTTGCTTGGTAATTAACATCACAGCACCGCCCATAATCTAAACCCTGCGCGCACGTCACCACCGGTGTCACTGGGCACAGTGCTCATCCACGAGAGATGAGCACTGGGCATGCGCGGGGATGGCTGGAGCAGTGGGCGGCGTCCAGAAGTATAGAAATCGGCGATGGGGGCGGCATACAGGACCAGGGGGCAGAATAACGGCCATCAGGCAGCCCGCCCCCGTGACACATTTAGAGTTTCAGAAGCCAAAAAGGTACCTCGATATAAACTCTTTTTTTGGGTCAGAAAGGGGGCACTATAATAACAGGGACCTTTCTAGAATGCAGCCCAGGAGCTGCAGAGGGGGAATCTGTTAGGTTTTAGTCGAAATTTCTGCTGACAGGTTCCCTTTAATTCAACACCTGCAGGAGGAGTGAGGGCCCTGCTCACAAGCTTACAATCTATAAGGAAATGGGGGGGCACACTAGGTAAAAAGTACTTGTCAGGTATGGTCCAGCCATCAGTATAATAAATATGGGTAATCTATCAATGCTGTATGAGCCAGCCATCAGCCTGCATCTTTGTGTGTACAGATTTTAAGTTGGGGAATATGAAAAAATGTTACAAAAAATATACACATACTTACCATGAATGCCTCGTTGCTCCAATGCCGCCACTCCGGTGGTCCTCACCTAAGACAGAAGTGAGGATATCTTCTTTCTGTCCAATCTCTTAAAGAACATGAAGGGGTTTGGGAGCTCTTTCATTCTCAAACACAGTTGATTATAGATCAAAGTCTACCACAATGTTATTTGTGACTTATCATAAGATTATTTTAACTTGATTTCCCCAATGAAAGATCTTCCTGACTACTGGCAGGAAATCCAGAAGTCCTAGCCATCAATACTTTTTACTTCTACATATACATAATTTCTATAAATTTTGTACAGTATTTTATGGTTATTGTTTTTGTGATTAATAATTCTGCATGCTCTGTGTAATTTCAGGTGTTTGACTGTCATTTTTTGAATAACGAAGTAAAGTACATTCACTATGGCTGTCCCATATTAGACGAAGATGAAGTGATGCTTCGGGTTTACAGGTCAGATGGAATTGCCAGAATTCTTAAATAGAAAAAATAATAATGGAAACGATAATGGTTAGAATGTATATATTTTAGAAATATCAAATTTACATTTAATAAGTTTGGGCTCACCAGATAAAATTATTTTATGGGCCTACCATCCAGATACATGGGACAATTGTATGTCCCCTAACATTGAATTGTTGCCAATTTGCCAGTAAACCTCTAAAACAGTGTTTATCAACTCCAGTTCTCAAGGCTCACCATATTTTCAGGATTTTCACGGCATTGTACAGGGAATAATTCCATCACCTGTGCAATACTAAGGAAATCCTGAAAGCCTGATCCGTTGGGGGCCTTGGAGGACTGGAGTTGAGAAACACTGCTCTACAAGGGGATGAACCCATTGCTATAAGATCAAAACTAGGAAGATCATTGGAAACTCTGGTGACCATGAGTCCATGTTCTGTCCAACCTTGTGTAAATCAAATGCTGAAAAGTGTGTGATTGCTATGTCCACAGGTTTACGGAAAATCGAACAGTCACAGAAAACTTCATATTGAGGATTAAGTTAGTGGAACCAGACTGTAATATTATAAAGCTGGGACCTAAGAAACTAGAAGTCACAGAATTCTATGGGCTATCAAATACCATTGACAAGAACACATTGAACTTTGACTTTGAAAAAAGATTGAATCTGGAGTGCACTGTCCGGGTGGCTTCTTTGGAATCTCATTTGCCAGCCCATGGTCAGCTTGTCACTGGAGATCCAGTAAAAGAACAGCCACGTGGGGACCATCCCCACAGTTACTTCAGTGGATCCAGTAAGTTTTACTTATAAAAATTAGCACATAATAAAGGTGATTAGTAGTTTACATACAGCTACATTTAGAGATGCATACAGGTTTTTTTCTACTCATCACATTATACTATGTAGCAAAAATGAGATATTAAAATAGTACACACACAGGCATCATGTCTTAAAATCAATGGAAATCCCAGCTGCTTTCGAACTATGCTTTCTCATCGTCATCTCAACCTCCACTATCATGACTTCTTGCAACAAGTCGCCTTACATGACTTTTGTAATTTAACTTCTATGTTGGGCATTAAAGACAGAGTAGCAATGAATTCTCAAATTGTCTCTTGAGTTGGTCAAAGATATGCAGTGTCCTTACATTCTGGTTTCGGGCAGGCTCTCCTCTTTAAGTGACAGTTCTGATGACTAGCAGAACTATAGGATTAATAGAACTATAAAGCTCAGGACAAGTTCTGCTATAACACATTCAGCTATCAGTGGTTTGTTTTGAAGTCTACACTGTTATCACAGTATTTGCTTATTGAGAAAACTGGGCATTTGAACCAGCAGGCGGCTCAGGGAGAGCTGTGATAATGAGACTAGGGAAGAAACCACTACAGGATGGTGATTTTGCAAGATTTATAACAGCATCTTGTCATGGGCTGAGTGGAAGGAGTTGAACTACTAACTTCTGTATAGAAATTAATGGGCTGCAGAAAGGTGGTTGGAATGTCAGGAGCTAACCCATCTCCTGTAATGTTACTAATACACACTTCTGGCTATGGTCTGGGGGGCCAAGCTTCATGGAAATATGCTGTACACTATGTAAGATAAAAGCGAACAATAATGGAAATGAAAGCAGATAGAAAAAGCAACTTAGTTGCTACCTCGCTTATTTCATGCCCTCTAACTAACTAAAGCAGTACATTTTTGAATATTAATATGTTTCACAATTAAATGTGTTTAAAAAAAATGTTCCAGTGCTGAAATAATTTTAGAAATGTGCCCTTGCTTTGTAATGTGTTATTGGGTTTTACCATGTAGAGTTGCATAAGTGAATATACTGGTGACACAGCAGGGACAGATGACATCTCCTTACTTATTTGTTTTATCATATCAGCAAATGTTTCTGTTGTGTCACAAGCCCTTTGGTCACATTATAAATCAAGTCAATAACGAATGAGCTTCATTGGACCCACTTGATTTATTATGAACTCAGAAGGCTATTGGCATGGCAGAAACACTTGCTCCTGTGATAAAACAAATAGGCAGGGAATTGTGTTCCTTCACATTGATGAGCAGTTGAGAGTCCTTGCTATGTCACTAGTTATACTCACTTATGCTTTCTTCCATGGCCAAAAGCTGTATATGCGCAACCGTGAACTGCAAAAATTCAATCCTGTATGCACGTAGCCTTACACTGACATCCAAGAGCAAGTTCTTTTAACAAGGAATGTAAAATAATCTAGAATTAGACGCCACCTCAAAGCATCCCGTGTCATCATCCTAAAAATATGCAATTTATAAATTTTATTTTTCTCTCTGATAATCCTGAATACTTGTAAATACAGGAATTATAATCTCAAGTTACAACTGGATAATAGGAATTAGACTGTAATAATGAAAGACATTAAACACTATTGTTGGGATTGTTGACTCATATTGAAAATTAAATATATCTAATTTAACTTTTTCCTTTTCCAGACCATAAGCTTAGTCCTCTATGTAAAAGTGGAGGTTGTATTCCAGGGCTGAAAAAGTTACAGCTCACCATAAAAACCAGCTGTGAAGAATTTCTTGTCATGGGAATGAGGTACCAGCATTTAGACCCACCATCTCCTAACACTGACTACATCAGTATTAGATTGGACCTCACTGATACCCGAAGCAAAGCTTTGTACAAGGTACTGTATTTAACAGTAAAAGTTTCCTTAAAGGGGTATTCCCATCTCCAAGATTCTATCCCAATATGTAATAGGTGGAATAATAATAATAATAATAATAATATTAGCAAATACCTCCAATTAGAAACATAGCTTTACTCTTGATATCCAATTATTTTGTTTATAATGGAAATAATTTTTACATTTTGAGAATACAGGTGTGAGAGTAGTAAACTGAATATTTGCCCGATATTCATGATTAAAGCACTTTTCCTTAACAAATGCATTTAACTTTTATGATGACTTGCTATATAGAGTGAACACTAATATCTAGATCAGAAACAGTTGTTTTATCCAATCTTATGAATAAATGTGAAGGAAAATTCTTATATTTTCAGTGGCTATCTCAAACTGGGGTTATCCCAGACCTGCCAGAGAAGGTGGTTTTGTAGATCCACTCAAACTCAAAAACAGTGTATATTTATTTGTTACTGTACCCATGCCAAATAATTAACAAAGATTAGTAGGTCACGCGCAGATAAACCTCATCGGCTTTGTTATGGGGGCTTCATGAACTCTGTTTTAACTTAGCCTTTATATGATCCTGTGGTGGTGTAAGGAGATGGACATACTGCCATGTTCCACCTTGAAGAGACCAATCACATTATAGTTGTGTAAGTAATATGTGTATTATATTCTGCATTATTGTATGGTATGTAATGGGAATTGTAATAAGTGTTGAATATGTTTTGCATGACGACAGGAAAGACAGGAGTTAATGTTTGCTTGTATAATGCTGTGCACTGCCATGTGAGGAAGAGGAGTTTTGCCCAGCAACAGGCAGTGAGTAGAATAAGAGAGTTAATATTTGGGACTAGCCCAGGCTGGGAGGAGCTAAGGTCTAGGGACAGAGACAGTTTCCTTCTAGAAGATCAGAGAGGGCCTAGCATGTGACAGAGACAGATCTTTGGTCTGGGTAACCGACAAGGTTGCATGACAAGGGTGTCCCTGAAGCAGAAGAGACTGAAGCCAGAGATAGTGAGATTTTAAGTACCAAGAGTTGACCATCTTGTAGGGTTATCTAATGAGGAAGGACCAGTCCTGAGATGGGAAGCCTATCAGCATGGGATTAAGCAGTTTACAATTCTAATCGGTAATGGGCCCAGATGGCATTGAACATAAGATGAAGTGGAGGACTAGAGCAGAAGGTCCATAGACATGAGTAAGCTTCACGCTAAAGTCTGGCCATATTTGCAATGCAGCTTCTTTACAAAGAGAACCACAAGAGGGAAAGAATAACTCTCAAAGACTATACTGGTTGATCTGAGTGGTGGTGAAATAAATGGAACTAGTGAAGACATGAACAGCTGAGATGGAAGGAGTAGAGAGACTGTTTATGGGGAAATACTATATTGATGAAGAAACATGCAAGACGTTATGTGCCCGCTATCTCATGTATATACTTGTCATCACATGACTGTTTAGTAAAGATATGTTTTCAATGAATTAATACCTAGTCCTGGCCAGCTGAGATCAAAGGCAGCATGTGACCTGCAGGGGTGTACCACCATCATGCAGCCAGGACTCTGTGTATTGCCCAGGGAATGGGGTACTTGGTCCCGGGCAGTGTATTACTGGGGAATGTCACTTTGGTGTCCATTGCCCTATCCCGTGCACTGGGGGCTTTTTTAATGGGGAATATTTACAGGGGAGATTAAAGTTATTTGTGTGACGCCACCTGCCGGTTGCAGTTAATCTGGGGAAACTGCCACTGCTGAGTTGATTATCTCTAGGGCTGGTGGTAATGGCAGATGTGGTGGTAGACCTTCGCAGGTAGGGCTGAGCCCAGGAGATGTATGATGGAGTAATAAGGGAGACCACACCATGGGTTGTAATTAACAGTCTCTACTCACTCTTGACCCTCGGACGGCTGGTTCAGGTCCCTGTAGTTCCAGTGCCAGTTGATGACTCGGTTGCTCTGTCCCCGGCACCCTCGGTCCCTTTAGCGTGGAGCAGTTTTGGGCCCAACTGTCCCTTTTTGTGGCAGTCTCCTTGTCCTTACGGTTGGCAGTGTGGACCCTGTAGGGCTGGTCTGTGTCCTGAACCCTGATCCTTGCTTTACTGCTGGTGCCCCCGGATCTGTGGGTCAGTGAGGTCCTTGGAGGTCCCCACACTGTGCAGGTATTTGCCAAACCATATGAAACTGACATCTGACCTAGGGCCCTGTGCCCCGTCGGTGCTCTGATTCTAGCGGTACTCGGGTGTACCTGCCCTGGTGACCACTTTCCTGTGACCCCGGGTCACTATTACATGACCCAGCTCTCAGGCACGTCTTTCCACTTTCACTCACTACTCAAGACCGCCTACTGTCCCCTCCCACCTTGCTGTCTAGTACCTCTGGTCTAACTCTGCCCTCTAGGTGGCCATCCCTTTTGTCCGACTAGCCAGTTACCCCTGGTGTGGAGTGGGAACTGGGATTTTGGTGTGTGTGGGTGTTGCTGGCACTGGTGTTCCAGGTCCCAGAGGGTAGGCCCTGCATCCTGTTGAGGATGCAGTTCCTAGTAGTGCTCTGAGTGGCTCAGGAGCGCTACATTCCCCCTTGGTGAAACACAGCACATCCTCGGGCTGTAAAGAGAATAAAGTGATTTATTAAACATAGAAAAACATATAACTTTTTTCCCGCACAGGGGAGGCTTTACTTTTAACGTTGCATGAGCATTCTTCCCTCCATAAACCCACTACCCAAAGGTCCTGAAACCAGTACTCTCTAAGAAGGCAGGTCACCGGTCCTTTGGTGACCAGATCTGGGCCAGCTCTATCCCAGCCTTTTCTCCAATCTTCCTCTCCTTGGTGGCGGTATCAGTGTCCTGATGGCAAGGTTTACTCTGGGAGGCACACTTGGTGCAACATATGTACCTTGCGATAGTTTGGGTCATTCCCAGTCCAATGACCAGTGGTCCATCTTTAGTTAACTTTCAAACATTTATGCAATCATGTAACTTTCCAGCATTTTTCAACATTACTTTCAACAAAAATAAACTGGGGTAGCCTGGTTCAGCTACCACAGCTGCATCTGGGAACCAATCCCGGCTCCCTGGCCCTTGACATCTTAAAGGCATACCCGGGCAAAGTGTCCTGGCTGACTGCATTGACGGCAAACTGGTATCAGAACATCAATGATGTTAGAAATAGGCTCCTCATCCGAGAGGGACTCCTCCTCATGCTCCGGCACCAAAATCTCAGGTGCAGAATGCATTGATAGTGAAGCCCGGTACCCATTTCCTCAGAAGCGCGGGACCCATGCTGCCTCCGGAATCCTGGAGCCTGAATCTGCCTCCTACGGGTTCAAGGCGGAGGGAACGGGGACGACTTGGTCGGCATCCGCTGCTGCCGGATTATCATAAACGGTAATCTCCTCCTTTAGTAGCGGTGCTACTGCACCAAGCACTGCCGCTCCTGCGCCGTCGCTAGGCTCTGCCTGCAGCCTCGCCGTCTCCCTGTTCCTCCATCTTGTCTCCCCCTTGGTTATCTTTTGCCACTCTCGCGGGGACTGGGCACTCTGGGAGCTTCTGGGTCAGGTTACTGCCAGCTTTCGCCGACGCTTGCCGGACTAGTGGGAGGGATTTATGTTCATGCACTTTTGGCACAATGATGGCGCAGCCCGTTTTTCACAAAAATAAAGATGGTGGCAGTTTTTGCACAAAACAGTCCATAAGACGCATGTCACCCGGATTAACGGGCCTAGTCCATATCCTTTTCGTCACGCCAGTAAAAAAGCTGTGTCGCCCAGTGAATGGAGTACTCGGTCCCGGGCAGTGTATCACTGGGGAATGTCACTTTGGTGTCCGTTGCCCGGTCTCATGCCCTGGGTGCTTTTTAATGGGGAGTATTTACAGGGGAGATTAAAGTCATTTGTGTGACGCCACCTGCGGGTTGTGGTTAATCTTGGGAAACCGCCACTGCTGAGTTGATTATCTCTAGGGCTGGTGGTAATGGCAGCTGTGGTGGTAGATCCTCCACAGGTAGGGCTGAGCCCAGGAGATGTATGATGGAGTAATAAGGGAGGCCACACCATGGTTTGTAATTAACAGTCTCTACTCACTCTTGACCCTCGGACGGCTGGTTCAGGTCCCTGTAGTTCCAGTGCCAGTTGATTACTCGGTTTCTCTGTCTCCGGCACCCTCAGTGTGGTTGGGTCCCCGTAGCGTGGAGCAGTTTTGGGTCCGACTGTCCCTTTTTGTGGCAGTCTCCTTGTCCTAACGGTTGGCAGTGTGAACCCTGTAGGGCTGGTCTGTGTCCCAAACCCTGATCCTTCCTTTACTGCTGGTGCCCCCGGATCTGTGGGTCATTGAGGTCCGTGGAGGTCCCCTCACTGTGCAGGTATTTGCCAAACCGTATGAAACTGATGACATCTGACCTAGGGCCCTGTGCCCCGTCGGTGCTCTGGTCCCAGCAGTACTCGAGTGTACCTGCCCTGGTGACCACTCTCCTGTGCCTCCAGGTCACTATTACATGACCCAGCTCTCAGGCATGTCTTTCCACTTTCACTCACTACTTAAGACCGCCTACTGTCCCCTCCCACCAGGCTGTCTAGTACCTATGGTCTAGCTCCGCCCTCTAGGTGGCCATCCCCTTTTGTCTGACTAGCCAATTACCCCTGTTGTGGAGTGGAAACTGGGATTTTGGTGTGTGTGGGTGTTGCTGGCACTGGTGTTCCAGGTCCCAGAGGGTAGGCCCCGCATCCTGTTGAGGATGCAGTTCCTAGTAGTGCCCTGAGTGGCTCAGGGGTGCTACACATGCCAGGGCATAAGAATAGAATAGCAGTGCACATGATCGACATGTATTCAATTCATTTTCTATGAAGCTGCTGAGGAGCGAATTTGGCTTTTTCCGGCAGCACCACAGAGATTGAATGGAGTGCTGGTTGAGCATCCTTTCTGCAATTTGCTACAAGGATAAAAGTTCCTTGGTGGAGATAAAGCTAGGAGTCCCAGCTGTTGGCCCCTATGGATCAGAAAGTTATTATCCATCCTGTGCGCAGGTGTTAACTTGTTTTAAATGGATAAACCCTTTAACTGAAAGGAAACATCTATCATCTGACATTGTTAAACTAGAACATATTGCATCTCTTTTATATTTCAATATATTGTAAAGTATCAACTCATGAGACATTGCACAGTAAGGAAGAAATATTGCAGTATGGTATGCCAGCTCCTGGTAAAGGAAGTACGAGATATTAAAGAATGGATGCGCCATTGTCATGGATTCATCATGGCCATGCTTCTTTTGTTTGTTTGTTTTCTTACTTTTCCGCGCACAGCTGTACATCTGTCACTGACGTTATTTATCCAGATGGCGCTTTGTTCAATATTTGCTGGAGCACAAAGTAAATATGTGTATTCAAAAAGAAATGGGGAATATCCTAAATCATTTGGGCTGCATAAAATAAATCTACTGAATTTTGGTAGAAAAGTCCTGATTGAAAACTTCTGATAAGTCATTGCTAGGTCACTTATAAGAGAAACTATCGTCTTTCTAGTTTTGTGGAGGGAGGACAAGAGGGTGAGACAACACTAAAATATGATTGCAAAGGAAAGGTTAATTTATAATTCATGCTAAACAAACACATGAGAGTTTTATATGTTGTGCTTTTGTCTCCATTTAGGTTAACTGATGATTTATTTATTACCAGTTCCTTATATGCCGCCAAGATATTATTTGGAAACTCTGTGATAAAACCCCTTAAATAGCTGGAGATTATCACTGGAGGACTAGTAAACCTACTGCCATGTAGTCCTCCATACTGAGCTCTGTATAACCCCATCACTGATTGGCAGGTTTCAGCCTATGGACAGTGTACATAGAAATTTACCAATCAGTTTGCGTAGGCGGACTTATATAGAGCTCAGCATTCTGAGAACTAGTAGAGCTGTGATTATATCAAAACTGCAGCAAGCAGCCCAATAAGTGACACATCTCTGGAATCAGAGTCTTTGCCTTTACATCATACTGTTCACAGATGGAGTATCATAAATCTGCCGACAGATACTCTTTAAACAAAAGAAATAAAGAAAAATGCAAACCTTTTCTGTTTTTATTGAATAGAGGTTATACAGTAAAACACAAAATTGATATACCTATTTGGCCCTTGAGAATGTAGATAACATTTTTAATAACAAAATTACTTTTATATTCTAACATTAAAAATAAAAATCAAAAGTAATAATGAACTTATGTTCAATAACTTAAATTTATACAGTGTGTCCACCCATATCCTGTCCACCACCAGTAACTTGAGAACGACGGCAGCTATAGGCATAGAAGTGGTGTCTAGGTATAGTAAAGTAGCCATGCGCTATTCAATGAAACCATCTATAGCGCCACCTGGTGGAAAACAACGGAGTTAGCGTTTTTATCATGAAAACGGAACGAGATAGAGAAAAAAGTGAGTTAAAAAATTGTAGGGCATCATCAATTCAATACGAATCGACACCTTGCATATAGAAATGCTATGATATGAAACCCATGACCCCCCCAAGACATTGAATTCTGGTCACGCATATGGCACTAATTTTAACTTTGATGCTCAAACTGGCCACCGTCAGCTACAATGCACATCTGGACCCTGGACAGCATTCTGTATCTTCTGCACGTTGTGCAATATGGTAGGTGACACGTTTGCACAAGCATCTGTGATACGTTGTCGTAGGTCCTGCAATGTTGGTGGAGGGGTCGCATACACCTGCTGTTTGATGTGACCTCACAGAAAGAAGTCCAATAGGGTCAGGTCAGGTGAGCGTGGAGGCCACTCCATGCAGCCACCATACCATATGACTTGTAGGAAGGTCTCAATGAGGTATCGCTTCACGTCTGCAGCCTTGTGAGTTTTACACGTTCTAATCATAGCATTTCTGTATGCAAGGTGTCGATTCGTATTGAATTGATGATGCCCTACAACTTTGTTAATTCACTTTTTTTCCTCTATCTTGTTCCGTTTTCGAGATGAAAATACTAACTCTGTTGTTTTCCACCATGTGGCACTATAGGTGGTTTCATTGTGTAGCGCATGGATACTTTACTATGCCTAGACACCACTTCTATTCCTATAGCTGCCGCCATTCTCAAGTTAGTGGTGGTGGACATGATAGGGGTGGACACACTGTATGGATATGTACCTGAAAATATTAGCATTAATCTATATAGCCCTTGAAATATAAGCCCTAATAATAATAATAATAATAATTTTATTTCTATAGCGCCAACATATTCTGCAGCACTTTTCAATTCAGAGGGGACATGTACAGACAACATGAGACATTACATGAGACAATAGAGAATAACACAATTCAAATACCAAGAGGAGTGAGGGTCCTGCTCATAAGCATACAGTCTATGAGGAAATAGGGGAGGCACAAAAGGTGAATTGAGGGAAGAAGAAAAAAAAATAAAAAGTGAAAAGCTTGTCATATATGATTCAGTCATCAACATAATATGGGATTCAAAACCAGCTGCGTGGACCAGTCGCCAGCCAGAATTTATACAAGTACAGAGTGTAAAAATGTACATGAAGAAGACACAGGGGACAAGAATTGGAAGTAAATTTTATGAAGGGCAGAATGGGACTAGTTAGATGAGGGAGGTGAAGGGATAGGCTAGTCTAAAGAAATGCATTCTTAGGGCCTGCTTAAAGGTGCGGATGTTGGGAATTAATTGAATTGTTCTTGGTAGTGTGTTCCAGAGCATTGGTGCAGCTTGTGAGAAATCTTGAAAACAAGAGTGGGAGGTTCGAATTATTGAGGATGTCAGTCTTAGGTCATTAGCTGAACAGAGGGCATGGGTGTGGTGATAGACAGAGATGAGGAAGGAGATGTAAGGCGGTGCTGCTGTACTGCCCCAGGGCTATGGGGTACTCGGTTCCGGGCCGTATATTTATGGGGACAGTTCACTGGGTGGCCATTGCCCAGTTCCGTGACCTTGGGAGTCGCTTGAAGGGAGTTATGTACAGAGGAATATTTATAAAGTTTGTATAGTGACTCCACTTGCGGTTTGCGGTTATGGTGAGGGAACTGCCGCTGCACAGTTTCTCACCGCTGGGCTGATGTTAGTGGCAGCCTGGTTGTTAGGCCCTCCGCAAGTAGGGCCGGGGCACCAGAGGGGTAGGTGATGGAGTTAGGTGCGGAAAAAAGGTAGGCCACTCAAGGGATTGCAGTGTAACTGGGTTCTTTACTCACAGCAGGTTGATAGCTGGTACCCAGAGGAAGGCTGGTCCTCACCACTGGTCCCCTTAGTCAAAGTGCTAGTTTGGTGACCTGGTTGCTTCTTTCCCCCGCACCCTTCTCTAGTTGGTGGGTCCCCATGGCTTTGAGAGTCTGGGGGTCCCCTCCTGGTAGTGTCTCGGTCTTTAGTCCGTACAGCAGCAATTTGAACCCTGTAGGGTCGGTGTTCCGTTCTGGTCCCTGGTTCTCCCATCACTGCTGGTGCCCCCGGATTTTACGGTCAGGGAGGTCCTGGATGGTCCCCTCATTGTGCAGAATTTATCAGGTCTGCCTGGAGCATTTTCCTGACCTAGGATTCTGTACCCCCTCGGTGCTTTGGTTCCGAGAGCACTCCACCGTACTTCACCGGCAACCACACGCCTGGGCCCTCAGGTTACCGTCACACTCCCGTCAGTATGGTTACGTCCGTGTCCTCTCGCTTCCACTTACTGACTCCCTGACATTCTTACCCCTCCCTCCTGGTTGTCGTCTAGTTGACTGGATCGACTCCATCCCCTAGGTGGCCATCCATTGGGTCCAACTCTAGTCTGTCACCAGTCCTTGGGGATGGGGAAAAACTGGTATTATATACAGTACAGACCAAACGTTTGGACACACCTTCTCATTCAAAGAGTTTTCTTTATTTTCATGACTCTTAAAATTGCAGATTCACATTGAAGGCATCAAAACTTTGAATTAACACATGTGGAATGAAATACTTAATAAAAAAGTGTGAAACAACTGAAAATATGTCTTATATTCTAGGTTCTTCAAAGTAGCCACGTTTTGCTTTGATTACTGCTTTGCACACTCTTGGCATTCTCTTGATGAGCTTCAAGAAGTAGTCACCGTAATTGGTTTTCACTTCACAGGTGTGCCCTGTCAGGTTTAATAAGTGGGATTTCTTGCCTTATAAATGGGGTTGGGACCATCAGTTGTGTTGTGCAGAAGTCTAGTGGATACACAGCTGATAGTCCTACTGAATAGACTATTAGAATTTGTATTATGGCAAGAAAAAAGGAGCTAAGTAAAGAAATGAAGGTCAGTCAGTCAGAAAAATTGGGAAAACTTTGAAAGTGTCCGTGCAGTGGCAAAAAACATCAAACGCTACAAAGAAACTGGCTCACATGAGGACCGTCCCAGGAAAGGAAGACCAAGAGTCACCTTGGCAGCAAAGGATACGTTTATCCGAGTCACTAGGCTCAGATATCACAAGTTAACAGCAGCTCAGATTAGAGATCAGGTCAATGCCACACAGAGTTCTAGCAGCAGACACTTCTCTAGAACAACTGTTAAGAGGAGACTTTGTGCAGCAGGCCTTCATGGTAAAAAAGCTGCTAGGAAATCACTGCTAAGGACAGGCAACAAGCAGAAGAGACTTGTTTGGGCTAAAGAACACAAGGAATGGACATTAGACCAGTGTAAATCTGTGCTTAGGTCTGATGGGTCCAAATTTGAGATCTTTGGATCCAACCACCGTATCTTTGTGCGACGCAGAAAAGGTGAACGGATGGAGTCTACATGCCTGGTTCCCACCGTGAAGCATGGAGGAGGAGGTGTGATGGTGTAGGGGTGCTTTGCTGGTGACACTGTTGGGGATTTATTCAAAATTGAAGGCATACCGAACCAGCATGGCTACCACAGCATCTTGCAGCGGCATGCTATTCCATCCGGTTTGCGTTTAGTTGGACCATCATTTATTTTTCAACAGGACCATGACCCCAAACACACCTCCAGGCTGTGTAAGGGCTATTTGACTAATAAGGAGAGTGGTGGGGTGATGACCTGGCCTCCACAGTCACCAGACCAGAACCCAATCAAGATGGTTTGGGGTGAGCTGAACCGCAGAGTGAAGGCAAAAGGGCCCTCAAGTGATGAACATCTTTGGAAACTCCTTCAAGACTGTTGAAAGACCATTTCCGGTGACTACCTCTTGAAGCTCATCAAGGGAATGCCAAGAGTGTGCAAAGCAGTGATCAAAGCGTAAGGTGGCTACTTTGAAGAACCTAGAATATAAAACATATTTTCAGTTTTTTCACACTTTTTTATTAAGTATTTAATTCCACATGTGTTAATTCATAGTTTTGATGCCTTCAATGTGAATCTACAATTTTCAGAGTCATGAAAATAAAGAAAACTCTTTGAATGAGAAGGTGTGTCCAAACTTTTGGTCTGTACTGTATGTGTTTTGGTGTTACCGGCACTGGTCTTCCGGGTTTCTGGGGTTAGGCCCTGCAACTTTGACAGGTTGCAATACCTTGTTGCTCCTGATGGGTTCAGGGGCGCTACACTGCACTGTGAAGAGCTTTATGGATGAGAGTGATAAGTTTATATTAAACTCTATAATGGCAGGGCAACCAGTGCAATGACTGGCACAGAGCAGAGGCATCAGTTGGAGTGGAAAAATGATCCTAACTGTGCCATTCAGCATAATTTGGGTAAAAAAGAGATTTGTCCATAAAGGGAACTTGTCACTTTCTTTTAAAGTGCATTTTTCCACTATCACAGGCTTATATTGTAGTTTTATCTTTGCTAAGCATGTCCCCTATGTGTGTAGATGCGTGATATAAAACAAGAATGTGTGTATTTTTTGAAGCCCAGGTACTTAATCTAGATCAGAGGTCTCAAAGACGCGGCCCGCGGGCCACATGCGCCCCTCAGGCTGCTTCGTGCAGCCCCCAGGCCCTTGCCCCTGTTCACTATCGCGGCTGGTGCAGGGGCCACAGCCACTGTCTGCGCTTTATGTCAGATTAATGTTTTGCCGGCGCTGCGTGATAAGGTTTCAATCATCCTTGTCCTCTTCTCTGGATGATCTGCCGTCATTTCCATAATGATTGGTGGTAAGGTCAGCAACAGAGGATCACAGCTATACACTTCGCACTGATTTCCTCCCCTAGGTCAGGCAACTGCATGGTGGACAAGCTCTAAGGTGGAAATAGTGAGTTGGGCTTCCCCAAACTCGTTATGATCTATCTCCCCCCAGTAAATGGCCACATTCTGGTCAGCTTTACTCACTGTAGTCAGCTCAGAGGAGGGTGATGGAGGCTGCGGATATGGCTTCTCCTCAGAATAGATGGCAGAAGGATCCGCATCAAGGTGCTGCTTTTTTATGGGCTCATAACTATTCATTCTAGTAGCATCACTTCTATGATGGCTAGTAATATAATATATGACTATCTTTCTACAGTGTGTCTGTGTATAACACTTCCTATTCTACATAGTGCATAGTGCCCCATGATCATGGGATGCCAATGGGTTGTCCTGACAACCAGGGGCAGATGATGACCCCTGTCACTGTCATGATGTAGTTCCTGTGAATGCCGGCTGAGTGCTATCGTTCACGGGAGATCAGCATTTCTGCTGTTCAGAGCGATGCTGATACCCTGCTCTGTACAACACAAGCATTCAGAGCGTTGCAGCTTCAGTTCATTTCAATGGGACTAGTAAAGACAATAAAAAGTGTAAAAAAAAAGTTTAACAAAATACAATCAAATCACCCCCTTTTGAAAATCAAGCAATAATAATATAAAAATATACATTTTATATTGCCGAGTTCAGAAATGCCCGTTCTATCAATATATAAAATAAATTAATCTCATCTGTGAAGGGCATAATGAGAAAAAAAAATAAAACATCAGAATTACTTTTTTTTGTAGCCGCAGTATTGCAATAAAATGCAATAAATGGTGATGAAAACATCACATTACCCAAAAATGGTATAATTAAAAACGACAGCTGATGACGCAAAAAATAAGCCATCACTGAGCCCCAGATCCCGAAAAATGAAAACACTACGGGTCTTGGAAAATGGCGATAAAAGTGCAATTTTTTTTTTGACAAATGTCTGAAAATGTTTTCACCACTTAAATGAAAAAAAATTATACATATTTGGTATCTACAAACTCCTACTGACCTACGGAATCATACTGCTATGTCAGTTTTATCATAAGGTGAATATGGCAAATAAACGCCCAAAAAACAATTGTGCAATTGCACTTTTTTTTTTTAAATTTCACGCACTTGGAAATTTTTTTCCCGTTTTCCAGTACAATGTGTGGAAGAATGAATGGTGTCATTCAAAAGTACAACTCGTCCCGCAAACAAATAAGCCCTTATATGGACAAATTGATAGAAAATAAAAACTTTATGGCTTTTGAACGAAGGGGAGGAAAAAAATGAAGACGAAAAACGGAAAATCGCCAGGTGGTGAAGAGATTACACTTTAGGTTTTTGCCTAGTGTGGGCCACAAAGGGTGAATCTTATGTAAGGTTGTTTCCTAGTGTGTGCCACAAAGGGTGACTCTCATGTAAGGTTGTTGCCTATTGTATGCCACAAAGGGTGAATCTTATGTAATGTTTTGCCTAGTGTGTGCCACAAAGGGTGAATATCATGTAAGATTGTTGACTAGTGTTAGCCACAAAGGTTGAATCTCATGTAAGGTTGTTACCTAGTGTGTGCCACAAAGGGTGAATCTCATGTAAGGCTGTTGCCTAGTGTGTGCCACAAAGGGTGAATCTCATGTAAAGTTGTTGCCTAGTGTGTGCCACAAAGGGTGAATCTCATGTAAGGCTGTTGCCTAGTGTGTGCCACAAAGGGTGAATCTCATGTAAAGTTGTTGCCTAGTGTGTGCCACAAAGGGTGAATCTCATGTAAAGTTGTTGCCTAGTGTGTGCCACAAAGGGTGAATCTCATGTAAAGTTGTTGCCTAGTGTGTGCCACAAAGGGTGAATCTCATGTAAAGTTGTTGCCTAGTGTGTGCCACAAAGGGTGAATCTCATGTAAGATTGTTGCCTAGTGTGTGCCACAAAGGGTGAATCTCATGTAAGATTGTTGCCTAGTGTGTGCCATAAAGGGTGATTCTCATGTTTGTTAATAGTTACAATTGGAAAGTGCTTGTTAAAACATAGCAACTTTACAACTTGTTTTTATTAAAAATCCTCTTCGTTCTCAATAATTTTTTTTATTGTTTACTGCTCATTGCCTAGGGAACCAAAGCAATCTAGCAGTGGTGGCCAAACTTGTGCGCTACTTGCAATGTATTTGCAATGTATTGCCTCTGCTTACATCTTCATGTAGCGCTCATAGGTCAGGGGCAGGAAACTTGTGGAGCAGCATCATCCTAATGAAGACAACTTCTTCTAGCATGCAGAAACTGTTTTTTCATCACTGCAATCTGGAAGCAATAATTTTTTTTTCAGTTTACAGTTTCATTTTGTTTCTTGCAATGATATATATTTTGCATTCTACAATTTTTTTAGATAACCGAAATAAATCTGTTTTTCAGTCTGAACATGCTTGGATTCCTGTTCACATTCGAGATGCTGTACCCAATCAAATCCCCAAAGCGGCCTTCATGTCGATGTTTATTTTAGAAGTGGATCAGTTCATCCTCACTCCCTTCACCACTGCAGCACTTGATGCAGAGGACGATGAAACAAGCAAGCCTCTGCTAGTCTTCAACATTACAGACGCTCCGCGTGACGGATTCATTACTCACCTTAATGATCATACCAAGCCTATCACATCCTTCACATGGAAAGATCTTAATGACATGCTCATAGGATATCAACCACCAAACAGCAGTCATGTTGAAAGAAGGAATATAGAGGTAACAAACTTATACATCACTGTTGATTATGGGTACAAAGGTTTTTACACTGATTTAAAAGTAAAATCAGACTAGTAGTTCCCATGAGGCAATAATAAGCACATTCTTTATAAAAAACTGTTTCCTCACCCGATTCACCATGTGCCATACTAATCTGACAAATTGGGGTATAAGTGATATTTGTGGATAATGGTGTATGTGTTTAAATATGATATAGGATGTAGTGTACCCTAGTAATAGACTGGCTCCTAGCTTAGGGATGGCAGAAAGATGCTGGTGGACACAGGTGTCACTTCAATAATTTTACTCATAGGGAGGCAAGACGCTCGATGGTTACAGACCTACATGAGAAAATGAGCTTAGCGTTTTCAACACTCTCAAGAGTCAATATGTTCACTTGAATGAAGGTAGACAATTTGCATTTGCAATCTTGAGACAAATTCCTAACACTTGTGATAGTCTACTGACAATCTTTATAACAACATGTGCTATGTCTTATAGTACCTCACCCCTTTCTTGGCATCCAAAGTCAGAGAATCATGTTTTAGATTTGCAATATCACATCTATTTAGTTGTATCCGCATTCTGATTGGGATAAGGGCCTAAATTTGGACCTGGATACATATGGTGTTCTGTTTAAGTATTTAATCTACTTTACAAATAATATAAGGATTTAAAAGCCAGATTTGTTCTCCTTTTCAGGTAGAATTAGAAGTTCATGATTTCTTCTTTGAAAGAAGCTCCCCAATCACAGTTTACATATCTATAAGAACAGCTGACACAAATGCCCCTCGGGTATCCTGGAATATGGGTAAGTTTTCACTTACATTTCATTGAAAATTAAATATATTGTTCAGCAAGCCACCATCAGCTATGTACATTGGGAATATTCTGTATTATCACCTCTATTCTTCATTCACCCAGGGTCACCATTATAGAAATCACGCCCATAGTCTACATTTCACAAAAATGGCTAGAGTATTTAAAAGCATACAGTACCAGGCAAAGAAAACTAAATACTGGAAATTCAGCTGTTTGAAATTGCCAACTATCCTATTGGTGGTGGGTACTGTCAGTATTTCCAATCACATACAAACAGTTTATACAAAATTTTATCTAAAAGTATAATTATGGGGTCTGATTTCCACAAGAAATTGGATGAAAGTTCAAAATGTCAGTCTGGTTAATCAATATAGAATAATTCTTGAATGAACAACTATGACGAACATTTCTATTTTGCTCTGTTAGCAAATTACCACTGCACAAAGAAACTAGGAACATGACAATCATCTGCTTTTTCTGTCACCTAGGACTAGATCTCTTGGAAGGTCAGTCTCGAGCAATCACATGGGAACAGTTTCAAATAGTAGATAACGATAACATTAATGCAGTTCGCCTAGTGATTGTGGATGGCTTGCAGCATGGACGGATAACTCTAAGAGGTAAAAAGAATGATCATTTACAAATATCAGCTTACAAATGTTGTATTCTATGATAACCTGTGATAACCCCTCATCAGGTGGCGGTTGAACTTCTCTAAGCAGCAAGAATGGAGATGCGTATTTTTTTTTTAGAGCAAACCAGTTCTTAAATACATCAATCTTATTGGTCCTTGAAGGAATCACACTTCCTTGATCAACACTGGTATAGTGAACTATTATAAAAACTTGACCTACAGTGAGTTGTAGCAACATTTCTTGTATTATACCCTTCATCAGGCATAGAGCTGTGTCATAACGAGAACGGTTCTATTCAATATCCAGGGACTGGGGTTGCATTCACCTCAAGATGACCATATACTGTATATTTCAGACTTCTTTGTGGATGTAATGGTGGTCTAGATTTCCAAGTGTCCAGAAATTCCATTGGAGTCTGTAAAAACAGGGGACTTTTTTGCCCTGTCCATAAATTTTTTTAAGGCATCCGTGATTTTTTTTAAGCTAAAAAAAGTATACAGATTATTTTGACTTAAACATCACTTTACAGTTTACAGAGAATGCACCTGATGTCTTAATATCAGAATTATTTATCTCAATAAATTAGAATATCAATCAAAAAGTTAATTTATTTCAGTAATTCAATACAAGAAGGGAAATGCATATATTATATAGAGTCATTACAAAAAGAGTGATCTATTTCAAGTGTCTGTTATCTCTGTTAATGTTGATGATTATGGCTTACAGCCAATGAAAACCCAAAAGTCATTATATTGGAAAATTAGAATATTATATAAGACCAACTGAAAAAATGATTTTAAACTCAGAAATGTTGGCCTAGTGAAAAGTCTGTACAGTAAATGCACTCAATACTTGGTTGAGGTTCCTTTGGCATGAATTATTGCACCAATGCGGCGTGGCATGGAAGAGATCAGCCTGTGGTGCTGCTGAAGAGTTATGGAAGCCCAGGTTGGTGTGACAGCAGCCTTCAGCTCATCTGCATTGTTGAAAACAAGAAAGCCTGCAGAGACACCATCACATGTTTCTCAACGCTGGCAGAAAACTAGCCAGGTCTTTCACCGGGAAGGAACAACCACGGGAAGGGCAGTCTCCAGTCAAGGAGACCACCTATGCCAAACATGGTATCCATCCACAGACAGCTGTTTCAGGGTTTTTGCCCCTCATCAGTGTGGAGTAGTAAACTGGCTAGTGGGAGTATTGCCTAGTAGAAGACTACATAAGCAAGGATGGTTGACCTTAGGGAGATCAACATCCAACACTGCGGAGACACCATCACGTGTTTCTCAACGCAGTGATTCTAGAGCAATGCCCCCTGGGAAATATTCAAAACAAGAAAGCCTGCGGAGACACTATCACATGTTTCTCACAGCACAGTGGACCTACACAGCAGATGACATGGCTCCCCAAACCATCACTGATTGTGGAAACTTCACACTCAAACAGCTTGGATTGCGGCCTCTCCACTCTTCCTCCAGACTCTGTGACCTTGATTTCCAAATGAAATGCAAAATTTACTTTCATTTGAAAACAACACTTTGACCACTGAGCAGCAGTCCAGTTCTTTTTCTCCTTGGCCCAGGTAAGACGCTTCTGGCGTTGTCTACTAATCATGATTGGCTTGACACTAGGAATGCGACACTTGTAGCCAATGTCCTGGATACATCGGCGTGTGTTAGCTTTTGAAGCACTGACTCCAGCAGCAGTCCAAGCTTTGTGAATATCCCCCAAATTTTTGAATGGGCTTTTCTTAACAATCCTATCAAGGCTGCAATTATCCCGGTTGCTTGTGCACCTTTTTCTACCACACTTTCCCCTTCCACTCAACTCCCATTAATATGCCTGGATACAGCACTCTGTGAACAGCCAGCTTCTTTAGCAATGACCTTTTGGGGCTTACCCTCCTTGTGGAGTGTGTCAATGACTGCCTTCTGGATATATGTCAAGTCAGCAGTCTTCCCCATGATTATGTAGCATACTGAACCAGACTAAGGGACCATTTTAAAAGCTTAGGAAGCCTTTGCAGGTGTTTTGTGGTAATTATTCTAATTTATTGAGATAATGACTTTTGGGTTCTCATTGGCAAAAGTCATAATCATCAAAATTAAAAGAAATAAACACTTGAAATAAATCACTTTGTTTGTAATGTCTAAATATAATATGTGATTCACTTTTTGTACTGCATTGCTGAAATAAATTAACTTTTTGATGATATTCTAATTTATTGAGATACACTTGTATACCAGACTCCTATGAAAATTAGTTATATTTTGTCTAGCTGAGCCTAAGTAACTGAAGGTAAATTATCCATCTACTGTTATATACTCACAGGCTGATACAGGAAGTCACGTGACGTGATCACGTGGATCCGGTGGTTGTCATGGTAGCATAGTGTCATGTGATGACTCCTGTAGATCACATGACTAAGGTCCTGTAAGAAACAGCCGAGTACTGCAGTTTACAGGAAATGATCATTTCTCCCAGACTGAGTGATGCTGCTCTGATCAGGAGAAATGAATGAGCGGTGAGACTGATGATCCATATATCCCCCTTGGTGTACTAGTAAAATAAAAAAAAAGTTTAAAAAAGTTTTGAAAAATTAAAAAAATAAAAAAATAAATACAAGTTCAAATCACCCCTCATTCACCCCATTGAAAATTAAAGGGTTAAAAAAAATAAAAAATTTACACATATTTGGTATTGCCATGTTCAGAAATTCCCGATCTATCAAAATATAAAAATCATTTCATCTGATCAATAAACGGCGTAGCTGCAAAAAAATTTCCAAACGTCAAAATCACATTTTTTTGGTCGCCGCATATTTTGCGCAAAATACAATAACAGGGAATTATAATGTAGCATTCGTGGAAAATTGGTACCGTTAAAAACTTCAGCCCGAGATGCAAAAAATAAGCCATCTCTGAGCCATAGACCCCAAAAAACGAGAACGCTACAGGTTGTGGGAAAGTAGCACAAAACGTACACCACTTTTTTCAGACAAACCTCTGATTTTTTTTAACCCATTTGATACAAGTAAACCTATACATATTTGGTGTGTATGAACTCACACCGGCCTCAGGCATCACAACAACACATCAGTTTTACCAAATAGTGAACACGGTGAATAAAATATCCCAAAAACAATAGTGTGGACGCACTTTTTTTGCAATTTTTCCGCATTTGGACGTTTTTTGACGTTTTCCAGTACACTATATGGTAAAACTCATGGTTCAATTTAAAAGTACAGCTCGTTCCACAAAAAACAAGCCCTCACATGACCAGATTGACTGACAAAAAAGTTACGTCTCCCGGAAGAAGAATGGTGAAAAGAAAAAATGGAAAGCAGAAAATCGACCAGTCATGAAGAGATTAAGGGAAGAAATAATGTTCCTATTTATTATAAAAAGATTCAGACTTACATCTGCTACTCCAACTCTGCCACTAGACCTCCCACTCCCAGATCCAAGACTTCTCCCGAGCTGCACCAATCCTCTGGAACGCTCTACCCCAAGAAGCTAGGACAAATCACAACTTACTCAGCTTCAGAGGCTCCCTAAAAACGCATCTTTTTAGGGTGGCCTATCAAACTCCCTAGCTGAACTAAATTCACATAGTCCCTCCACGCCTTCTCAGAACATAACCCCACGTCAAACTCCATGGCACCCAAATGCATCTCAATGTTCTGGCCAACTGGTCCAGGCAGCCATTATCTATCCACCATTTCCTTGAGATGGCTGGACTGCCATTGTAAATAAGCACTTGTACCTTGTCCCCCCCCCATAGCATTGTGGATTGTAAGCTTTCACATGCAGGGTTGTCTTTTTTCCTCACTCCAAGTATTGTATTTTCTATAACTGTTATTTGTTTGTATATGAACCTCCTGAATTGTAAAGCCCTGCGGAATATATTGGCACTATAGAAGTAAAGATATATTATTATTATTATTATCATCCGTATTGATCTCAGTTTATGTTGTCTTGTGCTGTGCTGTACCCTACAGGCATGTACTCATTCTGGTTAAGCCAATAGTCTAATGTGTACAGGAACCCTGTTCGGAAACATAAGGTTCAGGCAGTTCACTGGGAGTTAAGCCACAGCCAAGCCATTTGGTAGCAGATTTTTCCACTTATGCCTTTGAAAACACTTCAATGCTTGGCTAAACTGAATGTTTATGGGGAAGTTGGAAGTGATAGCTGATGGCTGATCGGGCTCTTGGTCATCAGATATGATACGTGTATGGTCAGCTTTACTATACAACTTCTAGCACTAGGGAATGAGTAGCGTAACTTGCTCTTTTTGCAGGTCACAGCGCCAGGCAAACTAAAAAGAAACCAGTAGTCTGCTCTATACTGAGGCGAGGCAAGTACCACAACCAACTGCCTACACATGGGTTTCCACTTTATCTATTGCAAATAATGTTTGTTAATTAAAGCTGGAAATAGAACATTTATAAAAGGTCCATTGGAAGATGCACAGATAGCCTAGCTTACATTTCGTGGATGACGTCCTCAGTCATAGCCATACCCATATTTAAATGGTGTAAAGAACCATAGCACCATGGCTAAGCCTCCTTCTTACTTTAGAAGCATAGGGCTGCCAGGAACAGAAGGTTGTCCTATCTTGGAGCACACCTGCCATTGCTCTTTCATAGTCTCTTACTCCATTCCAGAAAAGCAATTCACTTTTAAGACATCTAATATTTAAGTCTTGTAAGTCACATATTATCTCCTAAATTCCACACGGAGAATATGACACTCGTACTGTCTTTTGAGCTGAAGCACAGGTCTGCACTACGTTCTAAGCCTCTTGATCACTGGAGAGGTTAGAAGTCACCTTATTTAATTCTGCTAAACCTCTAAATAGCAGACTTGTAAATCCACCTAGATGTCAGATTGAAGTTGATAGCCCGTAATCCTTTGACTATTAAATATTCAGAATAAATTGAATTTTCACAGGCCTGGAACAAATCGTTCAACTGAAAAATTGAGAGATTAGGGAAAATCTTGTAGTTTATGTGGCTCAGCCTTTACACAAATAAGTTACATAAATTGGTATGGAACTTTGACAAATGGCAGTGGACATTAACAAATCTGGAAGCAATGATGTGTGATCCTACATTATTGAGTGGCATGAGTCTGTAGACTTTTTCTTCTACATATAGTATGTTAAATCCACATATGGCTGAAACAGATTTGTGCATTAATATATATTTGCAAATAAGTCGGAAATAGCAGGTATAAGCTAATCTATTTAAAGAGGTTTGTAGAATTAGGAAAAAGTGACTTTTTTTTCCAAAAAAATATACCACACCTGTGCAAGGCTTGAGTCTGGTATTGCAGCTTTGCCCTAGAAGTAAATGGGATCAATTTTTAATATGACACACAACCCGTAGACAGGTGTGGCACTGTTTTTTATTAGGGAGGGTGGTCTTTCACATGTTGAATGTCAGAAGATCCTGCTGATTTCCATGGCACCAGCCAACATTTGATGATTATAGCCATGTACCTACTCATACAAGGAGAGAATTGTTATCAGTGACAGAATTTATGGTCTTCTTGCCAGTGTTAATTGCCACTGGTTTTGCCCTATCACTTTTGCTGTATACATATATACAGCAATACCACAATATTGCTGTATATAGAAAAAATCATGGTCTCCTATGAACCCCAGCCACAAGCTGGCTTTCACAGGAGTATTGTTATGGCAGGTACAGGTGTCTTCAGCAAACCTCTGACTGTGGCGGCAACCCATCAACGCTCTGCAATTGCCTCACAGGCATGTCAATAGATTAAGCACCACAATCTGTAAATGCTGGTGTCATAGACTGACAAGGGTATTTAACAGGATGAAAGCAGCGAGTGGAGTCCTGCTCCACATGTGGCTGTTAGAGGCAGAGGATGACTGAATCATACAGTCATCATCTGCCAGTAAAGATGCAGGTTCAGTTTCTGCACTTACATCTAAAGGGGGCTTTACACGCTACGACATCGCTAATGCGAACTCGTTGGGGTCACGGAATTGGTGACGCACATCCGGCCGCATTAGCGATGCCGTTGCATGTGACACCTATGAGTGATTTTGCATCGTTGCAAAAACGTGCAAAATCGCTCATCGGTGACATGGGGGTCCATTCTCAAAAATCGTTACTGCAGCAGTAACGAGGTTGTTCCTCGTTCCTGCGGCAGTACACATCGCTCCGTGTGACACTGCAGGAACGAGGAACCTCTCCTTACCTGCCTCCCGGCTGCTATGCGGAAGGAAGGAGGTGGGCGGGATGTTACGTCCCGCTCATCTCCGAGCCTCCGCTTCTATTGGGCGGCGGTTCAGTGATGCAGCTGTGACGCTGAACGAACCGCCCCGTTAGAAAGGAGGCGGTTCGACGGTCACAGCGACGTCGCCGGACAGGTAAGTAGTGTGACGGGTCTGGGCGATGTTGTGCGGCACTGGCAGCGATTTGCCCATGTCGCACAACAGATGGGGGCGGGTACCCACGCTAGCGATATCGGTATTGATATCGCAGCGTGTAAAGCAGCCTTTAGTCAAGTACGTCAGCATAATAGAAAAAAAACACAATAATAATGCTATAATACTAAAAAATAATCAACTTTTTGTATAAATTACTATATATCTTAAGTAATATAGAATATTTAAGAATTGATATTCTTAGATATGATGGCATATGTACTCACTAGTTATCTAGTGGTTGGTAAATCAATAGCTTGTGTACATAGACCCCGTACAGTAAAAATATGACACAACTATTGGGATTTATACTGTGACCTGTTAGGAATTTCTCAGTGATACTTCAAAGTATGCAGCTACAATTGTGACTTCAAATTTTGACAAGTAATTTATTCATTTCTGTTCATGTAAAGTCAACCTAATTGAATAGGATCCATTGTGTTCTATCATGTTAAAATAACTTTATTAAAAAAACCACAATCTTTTAGAAGTTTCACTAACGCTGAGGTCTGTTGTTCTCCAACTAGGTGGAAAAGGATTTATGTTCACCGTTAAAGACATACAGGATGGCGCTGTCTGCTACCACCATGATGACAGTGACACCACCAAAGATTTTGTTGTATTCCGAATATTTGATGGACGTCATAGCATTCGACACAAGTTTCCAATTAATATTCTTCCTAAAGATGACAGCCCGCCTTTTCTCATCACCAACACAGTCATTGAACTCTCGGAAGGACAGACTGTTCTCATTCAAGGCTCTATGCTGTGTGCCTCCGACATGGACTCCAGCGATGATTATATTCGCTTCAATATCACTGCACAATCAGTGGCTGGGAGCATCCTGAAGAAACCAGGACAGAATGCCTTAGGTATTACTTGACATGACATTGCTTGTTTCATATACAGTATATATACCAATATATATATATATATATATATATATATATATATATTATATATATATATATATACTGTATATTTTATATTTATGTATAGTGCTAAACATATATACCATATGTACCTATATAAATAATGCCGCTAAGACAATCTTGCTACATTGTGATTCACTTGTGGGTATGATGTTTTATGTGGATTTCTTTTTTTTGGTCAGGAAAACCTTAAGAGTAGGAAAGCTATGTCTTGAAGCTATGTCTTGAAAATAGGCCTTGTCATCTCAATTTAGTTATATATGCATAATCTGTAAAATGTGCATAACTAATGATCACTGACTATGTAGGGTTCCAGTCTTTTGTTCATGAGCGTAAACCTCTTCTTTCATTGTAATTCTGTAATAAGTTGCCCTACTCAGCACCATATAGAAGCACATACCATACGGAACTGTAGAGATTCTGTTATAGCACTGCCATGTGCATAAAACTTACAATGATTTCAGTTATCCATTTTAACCTATTGTTATACTTCTTTATTCCCTTGGCAAGCTTATCCTGTTACTACTTTTCTGCA
Source organism: Anomaloglossus baeobatrachus (assembly GCF_048569485.1). Taxonomy (NCBI): domain Eukaryota; kingdom Metazoa; phylum Chordata; class Amphibia; order Anura; family Aromobatidae; genus Anomaloglossus; species Anomaloglossus baeobatrachus. Next base: position 560,389,342 of record NC_134353.1, read on the forward strand.
AAGAGACTTATTCAATGGCATCATATATTACAAACATCTTGGAGGAGAAATCTTCGAAGACTCGTTTGAATTCATCCTATCTGATAGCCATACACCTCCGAACCTGTCTGGTCCTCAGGTATGTGAAGATGGTTTGAAAACAAATTTGCGCACATTTTAGACCTTTGCTGAGATACTTGCCAATCAATTAATGGCAAACCAAAAAAAATGGAAGGAAAGAGTCACACATGTGGAGCCACATTTTCCAGGTGCCATGAGATTCAGTGATGTCTGATATTAAAGTAATGGTGAGAAAAGTATATGAACGTGACAAAGGAGATGGTGATTAGGATGTTGATGGGCTTAATACATAAGAAGGGCACCACCTATTGGGATCTCCTGGTATACAAACTGAACTAAATTGCATAAAGAAGAAATAGGAGTATACCCTGTAGGGATCACCAGAAAGTCTATAGTTTGAAAAAAGTGAAAAACTTTATTAGATATAGAGTGCACAATGTCATGGATCAGAGAACAAATAGTAGGCAAAGCACAATACAAAAACAGACAACCAGACGTAATGTTAAAAACATTGAAAAAGGCAACAAAAAACTAGCATGCTATCCCGAAAGAAATTCTTTTAACGATCTGTATTATGAGTATATAACAATCCCCACACAAAATGTAAAAATTATTAGGCTAACCCCTAATCTATGCACTATAAATAGATGTATGGTGTACAACAGCCTACACAAAAAATCGATATAAACATTTACAGCACGTGTTGGTGTACTCAGTCACCAGTTGCCAGAAGGAGGCACACCTTTAACTAATTTATCTAAATCCTTCCATCCCTTGATGCTTTATTTTAAACAGCAGAGGAACAACAGCCTTTGGGTCACAGTGGGTATCTATACCAGAATTTATAACCTGATTTAGTCTTTATATTGATATGAGGAACCTTATTATTTTCCTGCTGATACTATCCCCCGGTTTAACTCTTTATACTGGTTAAGGGTGGTGACAACTTGTACTATTATAACATTTGGGATAGTGTATGGTTATTAGCCTAGTAAGGATTAATGGTAACGGTGGGATAATGCATATTGCCACTATGGGACTGCCAGACTACAGGTGTTAATTTGTTGCTGGATTTATCTAAATTATTTGATGACATCACATTGGAGAATGTGCTGTAAATGTTTATATCGATTTTTTGTATAGGCTGTTGTGCACCAAACAGCTATTTATAGTGCCTAGATTAGGGTTTAGCCTAATGTTTTTTACATTTTGTGTGGAGATTGTTATATAATACAGATAGTTAAAAGAATTTCTTTGGGGTTAGCATGCTAGCTTTTGTTTCCATTTGAGGCTTTTTAAATGTTTTTAACATTATGTCTGGTTGTCTGTTTTTGTATTGTGCCTACTAATTGTTCTCGTAGCCATGACATTGTGCACTCTATATGTAATAAGGTTTTTCACTTTTTTCAAACAATAGACTTTCTGGTGATCCCTACAGGGTATAGTCCTTTTTCTTCTTGATGTTGATGGGCTACAAAACAAATTTTGTTAAATTTCTAAATATTAAGGATATGCTATAAAATTAGTTATTATTCTCAAATAGCTTGAAAAAAGGCAAAGCAACTATCCATAAATCTTTGACTTAGAAGGAAATCTGCAACACAGAGCTGAAATGTGGAAGTGGAAAAATAGGTGTTACTGTAAGAATTGTTTCAACCATTCTGAAAATACTTTTGTAATTTTTGCTTGTACAAATACCCTAAAGGGTACTTTACATGCTGCGATCTCGCTAGCGAGATCGCAAGCAATTGTACCCGCCCCCGTTGGTTGTGCGATACTGGCAAATCGCTGCCCGTGGCGCACAACCTCGTTAGTCCCCGTCACACGGACTTACCTGCCCTGCGATGTCGCTCTGGCCGGCAAACCGCCTACTTTCTAAGGGGGCGGTTCGTGGCGTCACAGCGACGTCACACGGAAGGCGTCCAATAGAAGCGGAGGGGCGGAGATGAGCGTGACGTAACATCCCGCCCACCTCCTTCCTTCCGCATTGCCGGTGGGATTCAGGTAAGGAGATTTTCGTCGCTCCTGCGGCGTCACACACAGTGATGTGTGGTGCCGCAGGAACGAGGAACAACATCGCTAATAAGCAGACAACGATTTTTGGTTTCAGGACGACCTCTCCATGGCAAACTATTCAGACCTCTTTTGCGATCATTTAAGGTTGCTCATTGGCATCACACACTGCAATCTCGTTAATGAAGCCGGATGTGCGTCACAAACACCGTGACCCCGACGATACTTCACTAATGATATCGCAGTGTGTAAAGCCCCCTTTAGGCTTGAGGTTTTGTTGATTTTAGTAAAAGTTCACACAATTATACGAATTTCAACTTAAAAGGAGCCTATCACGCTTCCCAAATTGCCACCATCATCTGTGACCTAATCCTGTATTCTAATCATGGCCCCAAAAGACTTTTGATATGCGTGACAATATTATTTTATACAAACGCTCTGTGGATGCCTTAAACTAGTTTGAACTTTTACTTTCTGTCATGTCTTCAGTGTGGAATATTGCTCCCATGTGAGAGATTTATTGGACTTCAAACAGAGCAGGAACAGTGAGGAAGAAAGTCAAGCAAAGGGAGAATGGTTAGAGGTTGGACTAGTTGTATAGATGCCCCAGTGAGGACATTGATGCCCAATAGACATAAAAAGGGTTTTGGGACAGCAAAGACTTCATTAGGATGCATTTTTAGGACCTGACAAGTTCCCTTTAAGTTGATCTACATTGTCCCAGGCTACATGGTTTATGCTTCAGAAGCCTGCCATAAGATTAAAGATATGGTAGAGCAATGATTGAAGCACTGGACTACCCTAGAACATTAATATATCTGTGTACAACTAGGTTAGGCAGCACAATAATATAATTTTAGAATATTTGTCATTTGTGTTTTTAGGCGGTGATTATACATATTACACCAGTGGATGATCAGCTACCTAAAGATGTCCCTGGAACAAGCCGCCATCTGATTGTTAAAGAAACCGATGTGGTATATATAACAAAGAAACATTTACATTTTATAGACACAGAGTCTCCAGAAAGAGAACTAATTTATACTGTAACCAAACCACCATGCCGAATATCCTCCTCCAGGTAGTTCTTGTACTTATGACACCTTACTGTTCACTACTATGGATGTATCTGCTTACTAATCTCCTATACACTTTTGCTTTGCCAACAAGTAAATGATATGGACACCTTTTGGGAAATTTTTGTTTTACTGAAATATAAGTTACTAATGAAACATATGTTACCAATGAAATCCATTAGTTTCTCTTCTCCTGCACAATCGTCCAAGCTGATATATGACCAGCTGAAAGTTGTACTTTTACTAACTTCTTAAGGACTGAGCCACTTTGTATGTTAATAACCGAGTTTCATTTTCCAAGTCTCACCAGTGTAATTTTATAAGGCAATAACTCTGGAACGCTTCAATATATCCAAGTGATTCTCAGACTATTGCTTTGCGACACATTGTACTTCATGTTACTGGTACATTTTAGTCAATATAATTTTCATTTATTTATGAAAATATTGAAAATTTGGCCAAAAATTTCCCAATTTTTAAACTTTGAATCTTTATGCTCTTAAACTACATAGATACACCACACAAAATAGTTAATAACTTTTTCCACATGTCTATTTTACATCAACATCATTTTTTAAATATATTTAATATATATAGGGTTAAAAGTTTATCAGTAATTTCTAATTTTTGCAACAAAATTTACAAAATTAATTTTTTAAGGACCACATCACATTTGAAGTGACTGAGGGCCCTATATGACAAAAAATAACTCAAAAGTGACACTATTTTAAAAACTGCACCTCTCAAACTACTCAAAATCACATTAAAGATGTCCATTAACCCTTCAGATGCTTCAAAGGAGTTAAAGCAATGTGAAAGGAAAAAATGAAAATGTTACTTTTTCCCTCAAAAATGTTGCTTTAGCCCCAAATTTTAATTTTTTACAAGGGCAACAAGAGAAAATGCACCATTCAGTTTTCAGTTTGTTGTGCGATTTCTCCTGAGTACGCCGATACCTCATATGTGATGAAACACTACAGTTTAGGTGCACGGTAGGGATTTGGGGGGCATAATTGTCTGGAATGGATAGCAGGCGCCATGTCATCTTGCAGAGCCTTTGATGTTCAAACATTCCAAACCCCATTTTAGAAACTAGATCCCTCAAGGAATTTATCTAGAGCTGAGGCGAGCAGTTTGAACCCACAGGTGCTTCACAGAATTTTATAACGTTTAAGCATGGAAATTGAAAAATGCATTTTTCCCACAAAAATGTTGCTTTAGCCCAAAATTTAGCATTTTCACTTGGGTAACAGGAGAAAATACACCAAACAATTTGTTGTGCAATTTCTCCTAAGTACACTGATGTCACAAGAATTAAAGCAATGTGAAAGGAAAATATAAAAATGTAACTTTTTACCACAAAAATTTTGCTGTAGCCCCAAAATTTGCATTTTCACAAGGGTAATAGGAGAAAGTGGATTAATATTTGTTGTACAATTTCTCCTGTGTATGCCAATATCACATATGTGGTGGAAATCTACTATTTGGGTGCACGGTAATGTTTGGAAGGGAATGAGCGCCATTTGACTTTTTGAACATAAAACTGACTAGAATCGATAGTGGACACTTTGTTGCATTTAGAAAGCCCCTGATGTACCTAAAAAGTGGGAACCCCTCACAAGTAACCCCAATTTGGCAACTACACCAATCAAGGAATTTATTTAGAGGTATGGTGAACATTTGGAACACACAGGTGCTTCACAGAATTAAAAAAAAAATAGACAGTGGAAATTAAAAATGATGTTTTTTTTCCCCAAAAATGTTGTTTTAGCCCCAAGTTTTTCATTTTCACAAGGGTAGAAAGAGAAATTGGTCCACATAATATATTGTGCAATTTCTCTTGAATACAGGAATACCCCTTATGTGGTCAGGAACTCTTGATTGGAAACATGCTAGGGCTTGGAAGGGAATCAGCACTATTTGATTTTTGGAGTGCAAAATTGTCTGGAATAGATTGTGGATGCTATGTTACATTTGCAGAAATGCCGATGTTCCAAAACTGCAAAAACTCCCCAAAAATGAAACAATTTTGGAAGCTACACTTCTTCACAGAATGTTATAATATTGGGCCATGAAAATGAAATTATTATAGGGGTTTTTTCAACAATTTTTTTTATTTTTAAAAGGGTAATATGAGAAAATGGACCACAAAATTTGTTATGAAATTTCTCCTGAGTACACCAAAACCCATATGTGATCCAAAACTATTTTTCAGCCACAGTACAAAGCTTAGAAGAAAATGAGCGCCATATCGGAGTGCAGGTTTGGCTTGAATGGTATATGGGTGCTATGTCACATTGGCAGAGCCCCTGAGGCTCCAGAATAGGGGAATCCATCATAAGTGACCCTATTTTACAAACTACACCTTTTAATGAAATTACCTTGTTGTGCAGTGAGCATATTGACACCACATATGTTATACCATTGGTCAGTTAAGAAAAATAATTACATTTTTACCACTAAATTGTTGTTTTAGCCCCAGATTTTACATTTCACAAGGGGAAATAGATAAAAGTGACTCTACAATACTGTTTGGCAACATAGCAAGGCTCAGGAAGGAAGCGCTATTTGGCTTTTGAAGCACAGAGATCCCTAGAATACTTTGCAGACTCTATATACAGAGCAACTAAGTATTAGAAGAGCAGAAACCTCCTTCAAATGACCCCAATTTGGAAATTACTCCTCTTTGGGAATTTGTCCCCGGGTGTAGTAAACCAATTCTGAAGTCTGGTATCTACCCACAGAGTGTAGTAAACAAATATTTAAAACATTTTTAATTAAACAATATTGCAAAATTATTTTTGGACAAAAATTCATGAACCTTGTTAAAAAAGTCCCCTAAGATGTCCATATCCTTTAAGTTTAACCATTCTGAAAATCTAGTCAAAAATTATAAAATTTAGTTATATAGAGGCTACAATCATTCAGATGGCCTCCAAAATCTTACCAAGGATTATATGAATGGATGTTCTGAGGAGCTCCTCTTGGCTTGCTAGCTCACGAGTGGGATATGTGCACCATGGGCACAGGGTGATATGTCTAGATAGCAATATGCAGAATAGATAAGTATTTATACAGAGAGATCAGGAAAATATCTGTATTTCAAAATCGGTGGATTTAAATAATTTTAAACTATAAATGTGCAGAACCTGTCAAAAGTCAGAAATGTATTAAGCTGCAAGTATACTTCACTGTATTAGGAATATCCTACCTACTAACAGCAGAAACTTTTTTTTAATCTTCATTCACACTGTTGTCACGATGATCTGTCATGGTTTCCCTTCCTTGATGGGCATAAAAACGGAATGTAATCTGCCACACTATTTTACACGTTAATAAACACAATGGAATCAAATAGGGTACCTTTACACGGAGCAAATCTGGGCAGAAATTTCTGAATATGTCTGAATAGGTCTTGCAGAAATCCATGTGCATGCTGCAGAAGTGACCTGATTTTCAGAATGAATCTCCCATGGACCCTTTAAATTATGATGCCAGTGTGAACAACGCTTCTGGTGGCCCTTATCCTACTGTACTAATATGCCTTATATTAAATCTAATAATGTGGATGTGCACTATGTATTTATGGAAGATGCATGGTAAAAATATGTAACTGCAAGATAACCGTAAATTTACCAATTTTTGTTCAGTGACCTAGATGCTGGGAAGATTGTTCTCGTAGATAGCATTCCGAAACTTGCAAAAGATCATGCTGCTATCGTGACGTCAACTTTTACACAGGTACATTTAGCTTCTATTTGTACATTATACAGGAGAATACTGTGTGCTTTCTATTTATCCTTTGAGGTTTCTTGATGACTACATTATTAAATAATGCCTGAAGGGTGGTTTCAAATACAGTGTTTTCTTGAAAAATGCTATTGTAGCTTTTGATTCAGCTGATTGCCCAAAGGCAAGAGTGGATTCAAAGTGAATAGGTAAGATAAAGGGATGCTGTATACTTCTATAATTCTCACTAGTTCCACTTTTGGCTTGAAATGGCATTACAATCTCAAGTGATGTCTTTTAAAAATTGCTCTGTGTGTGAACTAGAAACATTGTAGCTATTCACGGGGGGGATTTGTACCCAAGAACTCATGAGAAGTATGCTTGGAAAGATTTATACCCCAAAACTCATGGGAATTATTCATAGGAAGATTTGTACCCATGTATTAATGAGAAGTGTTTTTGGGATATGTGTATCCAAGCACTCTTGAGAAGTATTCATAAAAAGATTTGTACCCAAGTACACATGTAAAGCATTCATAGGATATTTGTTAACCAAATACTCATGGAGAGTATTTATGAGACGATTTGAATGCAAGTACTCTTTGGAACAATTTATGGGAAAATTTGTACCCAAGAACTTTTGGGAAGTATTCATTGTAAGATTTGTATTCAAGAACTAAAGAGACGCATTCATGGAAAGATTTGTTACTTATGGGAGGTATTAAAGGGAATATTTGTACCCAAGTTTTCACAGGATGTATTCATGGGAATATTTGTACCTAAGTTCTCATGGGAAGTATGAAAGTACTCATGGGGAGTATTGATGGGAATTTTTGAATGCAACTGCTCATGTGGAGTATTCATGGGAAGATTTGTACACATGTATTCATGAGAAGTATTTATGGGAAGGTGTAACCATGAATGGGTAACCATGTACACATGAGAAGTATTCATGGGATTTTATTTTACCCAAATACTCATTAGAAGTACTCATGGGATAATTTGTACTCAAGTACTCAAGGGAAGTTTTTATGGGAATATTTGTATCCAAGTACTTGTGGGAAGTATTTATGGGAAGATTTATACCCAAGTACTCATAGGAAGTATTCATGGGAAGATTTGTGCCCAAGTACTCATGGGAAGTATTCATGGGAACATTCGTAACCAATATCCAAGTACTTTTCCTACATATTTTAATTGTTCTAAGAATGTTTATTTGGAAAAATAAATACAGTAAAACCACAATATAGTCTCATCCATTCAAGAAAATTCAGACAACACATTAAGACAGGGATGTTAAATTCAAATACACAGTGGGCAAAAATTAAAAATTTGGACTACAATTGAGGAAGTTTTTCCTTATCATTAAATATAAAGATGAACCTTTTGAAATGGAAACAAACTTGAAGAGGTTCTCCCATGAACAAAGTACATTTTTCTTAATATATCTTAGACTAAAAATAAATTCCACAAGTGGATTAAAAAAAAAAAAGTTACTTCCCCGAGATAAATGTGCCTCTGTGTAATGGATGTGTAGGAAGATGGTCAGTGAAACAACAGCACCTGGGCAGAGGAGGAAGCAAAAGAGAGTATACAGACATAATTCACTGGCAGACACAGACAGAAGAGGGCCCCTGTGCAAAAAAAATAAATGGGCCTTTTGTAGTACAATAGCTCATGAAAGTGCACAATCCCACCTGCTTTGGAGGTAGAAATGGGCCTCCTTAACTCTTTTGCTCCTGTGTGGCCATACAGGTTGCACCTTAAATATGTCCACCACTGCAGACATTACCGCATGGAGTCACAGATGACTCTTTATGTAAGGTAAAACAAGTTTTTAACCAGGCTGGAAATGTTTTTCCTTACAGAAAGTAGCAGCTGTGATCCCATGCTCTTCTAGCTGTATAGTCTCTTTTGCGATCTCCCCTGCCCAGGAGATGTGGTATGATCAGACCATGTCACTGTACGGTCAGCCACGGACATTACACAGTAGATAGAAGGGGCACACATACAAGTTATTTCATCACAGGAAAACATTTTTGTAATACATCCAATTGTGAAATGTATTTTTTTTTTCAAAAATCTACTCATTAAACTGTACTTTGGTTGTTGGAGCACCCCTCTAAGTTCTGTTTAAACATTTAATCTACTGATTAACCCCTTAACGACCGCGGGCCGTAAAATTACGTCCTAAATGACATAATCTTACTGCCCGCGGTCCTCCGGCGGCAGCATGCCGCGATCGGCACACATCTCAGCTGATTTTCACAGCTGAGATGTGTGCCTGCTAGGCACGAGCAGAATCGTTATCTGCTCGTGCCGATTAACCCCTTATATGGCGCTGTCAATACATGACAGCGCCATTATAAGCGCAATCGCGGTAAAGTTTTTACTTACCGCCGAAACCGGAAGTCACGTGACGCGATCACGTGACTCCCGATAGTTGTCATGGTAGTACAGGGTCATGTGATGACTCCTGTACTACACATGAATTGGTTTCACTTTCGCTGTGCCCGGGGCACAGCAAAAGAGAAAGACAGCGTATCTGCTGTTTACAGCCTTCCAGCTGTGATCAGCAGATACTGCAGAGCGATCGGATTGCTGATCGCAATAGCCCCCTAGGGGGACTAGTAAAATAAAAAAAAAAAGTAAAAAAATAAGTTTTAAAAAATTAAAAAAAAACAAAAAAACCTAAAAGTTCAAATCACCCCCCATTCGCCCCATTGAAAATTAAAGGGTTAAAAAAATAAAAAATATACACACATTTGGTATCGCCGCGTTCAGAAACGCCCGATCTATCAAAATATAAAATCAATTAATCTGATCAGTAAACGGCGTAGCGGCAAAAAAATTCCAAACGCCAAAACGACGTTTTTTTGTCGCCACAACTTTTGCGCAAAATGCAATAAGAGGCGATCAAAACGTAGCATCTGCGCAAAAATGGTACCGTTAAAAACGTCAGCTCGAGACGCAAAAAATAAGCCGTCATTGAGCCTAAGATCCCGAAAAATGAGAACGCTACGGGTCACGGAATATGGCGTAAAACGTGCGCCACTTTTTTCGGACAAACTTCCGATTTTTTTTTAACCCCTTATATAAAAGTAAATCTATACATGTTTGGTGTCTACGAACTCGCACTGACCTGAGGCATCACACCCACACATCAGTTTTACCATATAGTGAACACAGTGAATAAAATATCTCAAAAACCATAGTGTTATCGCACTTTTTTTGCAATTTTTCAGCATTTGGAATTTTTTTGCCATTTTCTAGTACACAATATGGTAAAACTGATGGTTTCATTTAAAAGTACAGCTCGTTCCGCAAAAAATGAGCCCTCACATGACCATATTGACTGAAAAATAAAAAAGTTACGTCTCTCAGAAAAAGAATGGCGAAAAAAAAAAACGGAAAGCGAAAAATCGGCCGGTCGTGAAAGGGTTAAAAAACAGTACATTACAGGCTTGTTACAGTATGATTTCTTTGCACATTTGCCTGCACACTGCTTTATCCTACACATCTCTCTGGCAACTATACGACTATTTTCCTCTACCAGTAACACCATAGTGGCAGCCAATGAATTCATAGAGTACCACATGGCTCTAACCATGTCCCCTCACACAGGGATTTGTTTACCACCGGACGGAGTTCTTTCACCACTGTCTCTGTGCCAACCCATTCACCCAGGTCTGTTACCTCATGCCTAGACTGGTCCTATTGGAGTCAGTTTCTTCCCAGAAGTCCCACTAGAGCCAAGGACCACTACTTCCAGAGACGGTCAGTGACGTTTCGCTGCACCCGACTACTTAAGAGCTTCTTTTTCCACTTGCTCTGGACTTTCTGGGGTGACCCTGAGGGTCTGGTCGAATTCACCCTGGGCCTCTCTTACTATACCTCCCACAGGTACTGCTACAGCACTCTACTCACTTGCGTCCCTATCTGACTAGAACCAGGACGTTCTTAATGCCTTGCCCCTTACTGTGAGGCAACCTCCTTCCTTTAACTTTTTAAGCCCTACCACTTTACCCCAGCCCTAACCTCTCTCCTACAGCTAAGGGACTGGTGCCTTCTAGTGGTGGCTGCAAATGGTGCACCCGAAAGCACACAAATAACATTTCAAAATAATACACATATATATAACCATGATGTCTTCCTACATTTGTACAAATTTGCAAAGATGAGTGGGTAATTTCTCTTTTTGCCAGTCAAATAGAAGCTTAAATTTAGGAAGAACCGGAAGGGGATCAGTAGATATGGTACTGAGCAGGCCACGGTAAGGTGCAGGGAGCTGTACGCTTCTATTTGTGTGAGACACAGGGACAAACTCCAGATGTGCTCGCAGTGCCGCATCATCAAGGGAGTGATGTGAGATGTTGGAGGCATTTACAGGAGGGGGACGGGTGCTCCGCATCATTAGTGTGGGCATGGTGGCTACTCCTGATCAAAAATTAAACTGGTGGGTGATGTATATTAGCAAGCATTATCTAGTAGAGAGGGCCAGCTCTGATAAACATTAGATATTTCCTCATGGGCCAAATATAATTACCCTGCCAGCCACAGTTGGCCTATGGTCCAGAGTTTATTGTGTGTATGCATTAAGAGAATATGTGCAGTGCTGCAATGTTGACTACATCCAGTAATACAATAATGCATTGCCTCTACCACAAATCTGCAGGAATGCTTCAAATAACAAACTGACATGAAAACGATGAATCTCTTGGTTTTACAGCATGCGGTGAGCCACATGAAGGTTGCATATATGCCCCCCATGGAAGATATAGGCCCTGAAGTTCTACATATCCGTTTTACTTTATCGGTCAGCAACAGGCATGGAGGTACATTGTATGGTATCTGTATCAACATCACAATACTTCCTGTAGACAATCAGCCTCCTCAGGTAAATGCTACCACAGATCTTCCGTAATCACAGTTAATTATGGCACACAATTCATTAGTGTAACCGCCAATTCAGGAGACTTCTTAGAATAAGCTGTCATGTCATCATATCACATTACTACCAAATCAAGAGAAAATAATTGAATATAAGGGGAATTGAATACTGCTATGGACAGCTATCTTTGATACATATAAGTGTTAGCCAAAATTTGGCTGTCCCCAGTAGGACAATCTGCTTGTTGTTTATACATGTCATGCTGACAACTGAGACTTTTGGGCAGGTCCAGTGTCCCATCTTATTTGAACATTCCTGAACACTTATCAGTGTTCGGAGAAAGATCATATATTATAGGTTGAAAAAAGACCTAGGTCCATCTAGTTCAACATTCCTCCACCAATTCTATATTTTGTCATATAAGCGGGCTTTACACACTGCGATATCGGTCCCGATATCACTAGTGTGGGTACCCGCCCCCATCTCTTGCGCGACATGGGCAAATCGCTGCCCGTGCCGCACAACATCACCCAGACCCGTCACACATACTTACCTGCCCGGCGACGTCGCTGTGACTGGCGAACCACCTCATTTCTAAGGGGGCGGTCCGTGTGGCGTCACAGCGACGTCACTGAGCGGCCGCCCAATAGCAGCGGAGGGGCGGAGCTGAGCGGGACGTAACATCCCGCCCACCTCCTTCCTTCCGCATAGCGGCCGGGAGGCAGGTAAGGAGAGCTTCCTCGTTCCTGCGGCGTCACACGGAGCAATGTGTGCTGCCGCAGGAACGAGGAACAACCTCGTTACTGCTGCAGTAACGATTTTTGAGAATGGACCCCCATGTCACCGATGAGCGATTTTGCACGTTTTTGCAACGATGCAAAATCGCTCATCGGTGTCACACGCAACGGCATCGCTAATGCGGCCGGATGTGCGTCACCAATTCCGTGACCCCAACGAGTTCGCATTAGCGATGTCGTAGCGTGTAAAGCCCCCTTAAGTCATTTATAAATGAATAATATATTTATATTTGTAAAGAACCCTTTCCTACTTAGCTGCCAGAATTGCTTTCCTTCCACTCGCAGTGTATGCCCCCTGGTCCTTAGTATTGTCTTTGGAAGGAATAAGTCATGTGCCAGTCCTTTATATTGACCACACATGTATTTATATATGTATTTATATTATATAATTTAAAGGATTTAACTACAGGTTTTTATTAATGGTTTTCATTTTTTTGGTGGTTGGGGGCAGGGTCAAGAGTGAATTTGAAATCTGTTTCTCTCCTTTTAGAGTTTGATAACAATGGAATCAGGTTTATCATTATCGTATTAATTGTTCTATATTGTGACTCACGTTTAGGTACTTACATATGACCTCAGAGTGGAGGAAGGGGGCTCTCATCTTTTGACTTTGGACCATATTCACATAACAGACAAGGACTCATATGAAGACAAGCTTCGCATCACACTACAAGCAGCGCCATTACATGGAATAATCCAGCTAGAAGGAAGACCAGTTATTGAGGGAGAACAGTTCAGCTACATGGACTTCAGCACGTTAAAAGTTAGGTTAGGATTATTACAATCATTGCTTTAATTTGCATGTATCAGACAAAACTATTTCTCCAATTCATTCGGGATAATATCGTATTGGGGATTTTTTTGTAATAGCTACTTATTGTAACATAACATCAAGTTACACCAGCAGATTGACTTCATAATATACAATAATGAACAATATTAGTGAATGCTATGCTGGTAACGTGCTCAAATTGTTCTCAGGTTCCTCACTGTCCACATTCCTTTTCTTGTCCATGGAGTAAAGTTAACTAAAGAGAATCTGTCACCAAATTCTGGCCACCTCATCTGAGAGCAGCATAATGTAGGAAAAGATACCCCGAATCCAACGAATCAAATAGTTTCCACACTTGCAGAAATTGTGATCCACTCAGAATTTTTAGATGTAGCATAAAGAACTCAGAAAGCTAACCCTGCCCAAACCATGCTCTTTGTGTTTATTATCTATTGACAGTGAACTGCTTATTAGTGGATGGGCTTAGTTGGATGACTTGGCACTTGGTAGAAGGCAACTAGTCCCAGAAATGTTAATGTCCTAGTGATAAAACCTTCATTGTAATCAAATAACAGCACACAGCTTAATAATTGACACATCACTGAAATCTATGCCTCAGCCACTATCTCCTGCTGTCTTCAGATTACATAGGAAAAACCTGCTGTCAGATTCATTTTAATAAGAGGAGAAGTTATAGTAATTAACTCAACAGCCATCACTGAAAGAATTTAACTGTGGGTCAGCTTGGGACATTAAAATTCTTTATAATTTTAATTTTATTCTATAATGATTTTTCATCTCTGCACATTTTTTTTTTTTAACGTAGAGCCCATTATTGCATTTGTGATTTTTGTTTATATTTTCTTGGTGTCTTTTATGGCTTTTTTTATCTGCACCTTATATTTATTTTTTTTATTTGAGCCTTTTATAAAGTCTATTTTATATGGGTTTAGCTGTTTAATATTTGTCATTGTGGATGAGATTTCCAGATGTTTTCAGGTAATTCATCAATTGTGACTTTTTATACAGTCACTAAATTTTTGCATAAATGTAGCCTAATTTAGACCATTTTTTATTTTAATGGAAAGTCATGCACCACGTGTGCCATATTGAGAAATTTGGATAAAAAAAATATCAATGAATACTACAGGACAAAAAAAGAAGTGACTGAAAAAGTTTCAAGTAATAAATAAGGTTAATAGTGTTTGTCTTAATTTCCAGTACTCTGACATAAAGATAGATTTATATAATATATTTAAGTTATTGTATCCAAAAATTTATTATACATGTTTTAATTTATATTTTTTTTCTTTCAACTGTATAGAATAATAGATAATTGGCAAAAATCACATGCATCAAAGTACTAACTGTTACTCTCAATACTCCAGGTATCAGCATGATGGCTCAGAAACCCTTCATGATGAAATAAAATGTTTAGCTACAGATGGCATCAATTCAGCTGATTTTTTTCTAAAAATACTGGTAGGTGGCACTAGAATAAAAAATGATATCACATATGTACAAGGATAGAGAATAAGTTCAACTGTAAGAGTGTGGACCTATGGTCAAGTACTCCCCTGAAGACATCGCAGTTTTTATTGTTTTTTTTGTTGCTAATATGCAATGCGTTATATTATGTAAAGTTATTTTTGGTATGCAGTACTGCTTACAGTCACCAAATGCCACTGTTCGTTGGTTCCTTTTGGTATGGGCTTATGTAGAGATAGGAAAATCCTTGACAGAGGTTAACTACATAGCCGGCCCACAATGGAGTGGGATAAGGAAACTGATATAGGAAGGAAGGCATTCCTGTTGAGTGCAGTGGCGTATAGTGTGGGAGAGAAGACAAAGCAGAGAGACAGAAGTAGGGGTACATGAGACCAGGATCAAAATGAAGGGTTAACTGTCAAGCGGCGATAGATAAGTTGACGCCTACGAACAAGCATGTGAACAGTGCTGAGACAGTGTTGGCCAGAGTAGAATGGGGACCTTCAGAGAGATAAGGCCGCCCGGCTGAGAACATTGGCATATGGGCGTCGGCTCTACAAGCAGCCCTGAAAATGAAAAGTAACGAGTGGTAGAGCTGAGCATTCATAGTGTTATACTTGGACCTGTTTGACTAATAAACAGTAGGATGCAGCACCAACAAATATCCCCTGATTCTCAGTCGGCTTCTATGATTGAGAATAAGAACATGCTCAATACCCATGCTGAAGAGCTGTTCTTTGTTACAATGAAAAATGGAAGGATAATACTTACTGAAATCCTGTGGGTGACGTTATCTGCAAGTAAAGTGAAAGACGTTTTTAAACACTGTTGTGGACTTCCTTTAAATGACACTGAACGCAGCCGTACTGCACTAAGTGCAGCAGAGGATTAGAAGAAGGCCTCTGTCCTAGAGGTACCAGTCCAAATAAGTAATGCTACTACACACACCACTGTTGTCTATTATGTGCCGGGGCGAGGCGAGTGAGGCCCTGCACCATGACTATGTTGTCACGGCCGGGCGGTCGGGCAGACCCAGGAGGTGGATCCACTGGACCGAACTCTCGGAGATGGTGGTAGGGAGTCCGGCAGCTGAAGCACTGATGGGCAGTAGAACAGTCCGTGCAAGAGAAGGCAGCGGAGGAGTCCCAGGGACCACGGAGTCACAGAAGGTGGTCTTGGTGACGTAGCTCAGGTTCGGAGGCCGAGGTGATATCAGGCGGGGTCCGGAACCTCTGGAGCAAGATGACGGGTCACCGCAGGGATCCGGGATGGTACGGACTGTCAGATGGCAGACGGACAGCGTGCGGGGATCAGGACACGGCAGACTGGATGGCGAGGCAGGTACGGCTCTACAAAGACAGATAGGTGAGTACAGGCACATAAACACCAAGAGACCTGACTCCTAGCTCAGGGAACACGAAGATCAGGCCCCGCCCCCTTGGACAATGACCCCCTATATACCCTGTACCTGTGCAACCTCATTTCCTGTTAATGGACGCTGGCCCTTTAAGAAAGGGTCAGTGACCGCGCGCGCGCCCTAATGCGCATGCGCGCCGCCCGGGTGCCAGAAGCCAGGGAAGGAGGCTGCGAGGAGGACGCAGGGGAGCCGGCCAGGTCCAGGGAAGCTGTCGGGCGCCGGGATCGGGGGCCCGGAGCCCTGGGACGGACGGAATCCGGTGACTGGGGAGCGGAGAGCGTGGCAGGTGAGCCGGGGAACGGGGGTGAGGACCCGGGGAGCGTGACAGTACCCCCCCCCCCCACGCCCCCCTCCCCGCAACCGGGACATGAAGGCACGGATAAGAGGAGTGCCCACGTTCTCCCTGGGCTCCCAAGACCTATCCTCAGGACCATACCCTTCCCAGTCCACCAGGAAGAACTGTCGACCTCGTACGGTCTTCATGGCCACGATATCCCTTACCGCATAGATGTCATCATCGGCAATAGGAGGAGGGGCCGGACTGGCAGCAGCGGAGAAGGGACCAAGGACAACCGGCTTGAGCAGAGAGACGTGGAAGGAGTTGGGTATCCTCATCGTGGCCGGGAGCTGTAGCTTGTAGGATACCTCATTGATCTTGCTGAGGACCTTAAACGGCCCGATGTAGCGAGGACCCAGCTTGTAGGAAGGTATCTTCAATCGGATGTACTGGGAAGCAAGCCAGACCAGGTCACCAGGAGAGAAACACGGAGGATCCAGACGTCTCTTGTCAGCGTGTTTCTTCATCCGCTGGGAAGCGCGCCCAAGGGACGCTTTGACAGAGTCCCAAATGGTAGCAAAGTCACGAACTGCAGTATCAGCAGCCGGGACATCCGATGAAGGGGATATAGGCAATGGGACGGCGGGCTGGAGTCCATAAACAACATGGAAGGGAGATTCGGAGGATGACTCACTGACGTGGTGGTTATGGGAGAATTCAGCCCAAGGCAGAAGCGAGGACCAGTCGTCGTGATGGGCGTTGACATAGTGACGTAGGTATGAGGTCACGATTTGATTGACCCTCTCCACTTGGCCGTTAGACTGAGGATGGTAAGAAGAAGAAAAGTCCAGAGTCACTCCCAGATGTTTGCATAGAGCCCTCCAGAAGCGGGAGGTGAACTGAGTTCCTCTGTCGGACACTATGTGGGATGGAAAGCCATGCAAGCGGAAGATGTGATGTATATAGGCTTCCGCGAGTTCCTGAGCAGAGGGCAGTCCGGCCATAGGAACGAAGTGGGCCATTTTGGAGAATCGATCAACCACGACCCATATGACTGTGTGCCCGGAGGATAATGGCAAGTCCGTAATAAAGTCCATTGCTATGTGTTGCCACGGGACTGAGGGTATCGGTAAAGGCAGAAGACGGCCATGGGGCAAGTGTTTGGGCGTCTTGTTCCTGGCACAGGAGGAGCAGGCAGAGACAAAAGCAGCGACGTCCGTGCGAAGGGATGGCCACCAGTAATGGCGTACAATCGCACCCCATGTTCTCTTCTGACCAGCATGCCCGGCTGTTTTTGAGGCATGACCCCAGTGTAACACTTTTTGCCTGTCGGTATCGGAGACATAGGTCTTCCCGGGCGGTATCTGGGCTAGGGTAACAGGGGCCACCGGAATGATGTTGCTAGGACAGATGATGGGTTGGGTAGTCTCTTCCTCCTGCTCCATGGGCATGAAAGACCTGGACAAGGCATCAGCGCGTACATTCTTGTCCGCGGGTCGGAAGTGAAGCTGAAAGTCGAACCTGGCAAAGAATAAGGACCACCTGGCTTGCCGTGGGTTCAGTCGCTGAGCGGACCGCAGGTATTCTAGGTTCTTGTGGTCCGTGTAGATGATCACGGGATACACTGCACCTTCCAGGAGGTAGCGCCATTCCTCCAGTGCCAGTTTGACTGCCAAGAGCTCTCGGTCCCCGATGGTATAGTTGCGTTCAGGCGCTGAGAAGCCCTTGGAGAAGAATCCGCAAGTCACCATCTTCCCGGAGGAGGACTTCTGCATGAGCACTGCTCCGGCTCCTGAGGAGGAGGCATCCACCTCCAAGGTGAACTGGCGGTTCAACTCCGGACGGTGAAGTACAGGCGAGGAAGCAAAAGCCCGCTTCAAAGAGCCAAACGCGGCGTCGGCCGCAGGCGACCAGTCCTTTGGATTTGCCTCTTTCTTAGTCAAAGCGGAAAGCGGAGCAGTCAGAGCAGAGAAGTGAGGGACGAATTGGCGGTAGTAGTTGGCGAATCCCAGGAAGCGTTGGATTGCCTTCAGTCCAGAAGGGGGAGGCCAGTTGAGAATGGCGGAGACCTTCTTGGGATCCATCTGCAGTCCAGTCTCAGAGATGATGTACCCCAGAAAGGGGAGAGAAGACTGCTCAAAGACACACTTCTCATACTTTGCGTACAGACGGTTCTCTCTTAGTCGTCGTAGAACCAGCTGTACGTGCTCTCTGTGGGTTGGGAGGTCCGGAGAGAAGACAAGGATGTCATCTAGATATACTACCACACAGGTGTAGAGGAGGTCTCGGAACACGTCGTTCACCAGTTCTTGGAAGACGGCAGGGGCGTTACACAGGCCGAAGGGCATCACGCAGTACTCATAATGTCCATCGCGCGTATTAAACGCGGTCTTCCATTCGTCACCAGAGCGGATGCGCACCAGATTGTAAGCACCCCGAAGATCCAGCTTGGTGAACAGACGAGCTCCTCTAAGCCGGTCAAACAATTCGGGGATGAGCGGCAGAGGGTACTTGTTCTTAACAGTGATCTGATTCAGACCCCGGTAGTCGATGCAGGGACGTAAATCGCCCTCTTTTTTCTTGACAAAGAAGAAACCTGCTCCAGCAGGAGAGGAGGATCTCCGAATGAATCCCCTAGCCAGGCTCTCTGAGATGTAAGTCGACATAGCCCTTGTTTCGGCTGGAGATAAAGGATATATCCGTCCTCGTGGTGGCGTTGTTCCAGGGAGCAGGTCGATGGCACAATCGTAGGGGCGATGTGGCGGCAGTACCTCGGATTCTTTTTTATCAAAGACATCAGCAAAGGACCAATAAGCCAAGGGCAGCCCCGGTAGGTTCTCAGGAACCGGAGGTCGTCGGATGGGTTGTGTGGATTTTAGGCATCTCTCATGACACGAAGCACCCCAGCGGGTGATTTCGCCAGTGCCCCAGCTGACTGATGGTTCGTGAGTCCGTAACCATGGAAGGCCCAGCAGGATCTGATGGGACATGTGCGGAAGGACGTAGAAGGCGATGTTCTCGGTGTGAAGAGCACCGATGCGCAGTTCAACCGGCCTGGTGGTCCAGGAGATGGTGTCAGAAAGGGGTCTCCCATCCACAGAGGCAATCACCAGGGGCTTGTTGAGTGGGATAACAGGCACCTGGTATTTGTCCACGGTGGCTTGCTGGATGAAATTGCCTGCTGCCCCGGAATCAAGATAGGCCTCAGCCGTGAACCGCGTCTCTCCCGTTGTCACTTGCACGGTCCATGTGACCGGATCAGAGAGAGTCCCAGCACCTAGGGTGGCCTCTCCTACCAACCCTAGGCTTTGGAGTTTCCCGGCCTTTCCGGACAGGAACGGAGGAGGTGTGTGCCCTCACCGCAGTAAAAGCAGAGACCCTGGGCAAGCCGCTCTGCTCTACGTTGTGCAGACTGACGCACTCGGTCAATCTGCATGGGCTCGTGGACGGGACTCCCAGCTGTTGATGACTGAGGTACGGAGGGCTTCTGAGGAGGAGATGAATGCCGTAACGGGCGTCTCTCACGAGATAGCTCTTTGGAGCGCTCCTGAAAACGTATGTCCACACGAGTTGCTAGGGCAATCAGGGCATCTAGGGTGGAGGGCACGTCCCGACCCGCCAACTCATCCTTGATGCGACTCGAGAGTCCCTCCCAGAAGGCGGCTGTTAGGGCCTCATTATTCCACCCGAGTTCTGAAGCCAAAGTGCGAAAACGGATGGCGTATTGGCCCACCGTCAGTGTTCCTTGACGTAGGCGGAGGAGTGATGAAGCAGAGGCAGAAGCGCGTCCCGGCTCGTCAAAGGTGCTGCGGAATGCCTGCAGGAACTGTTGAAGATCCTTGGTCATGGGGTCCTCCTTCTCCCACAAGGGGTTCATCCACGCCAGCGCCTCGCCCTCTAGGTGGGACATTATAAAGGCGACCTTGGCTTGGTCGGAGGCGAACAGATGTGGCAGCTGCGTGAAATGAAGGGAACATTGATTTATGAAGCCCCTGCAGGTCTTGGGATCTCCAGCATAACGAGGAGGTGACGCCAAACTGAGTCGGGAAGCATCTGACGAGGTTGCCACTGGTGCGGGGGCCATGGCTTGCCTGGCGGGGGACCTGGGTGCCGCAGGCGTCATTGATGCTTGTAATGTGTACAGGCGGGTGTCCACGGAGGTCATGAATTGCAGCATGCGGGTCTGGACTTCACGCTGGCGTTGGAGTTCCTCTTGCAGAGCCATTAGTGCTGCAGCGGGATCCATGGCCTGATCTTACTGTCACGGCCGGGCGGTCGGGCAGACCCAGGAGGTGGATCCACTGGACCGAACTCTCGGAGATGGTGGTAGGGAGTCCGGCAGCTGAAGCACTGATGGGCAGTAGAACAGTCCGTGCAAGAGAAGGCAGCGGAGGAGTCCCAGGGACCACGGAGTCACAGAAGGTGGTCTTGGTGACGTAGCTCAGGTTCGGAGGCCGAGGTGATATCAGGCGGGGTCCGGAACCTCTGGAGCAAGATGACGGGTCACCGCAGGGATCCGGGATGGTACGGACTGTCAGATGGCAGACGGACAGCGTGCGGGGATCAGGACACGGCAGACTGGATGGCGAGGCAGGTACGGCTCTACAAAGACAGATAGGTGAGTACAGGCACATAAACACCAAGAGACCTGACTCCTAGCTCAGGGAACACGAAGATCAGGCCCCGCCCCCTTGGACAATGACCCCCTATATACCCTGTACCTGTGCAACCTCATTTCCTGTTAATGGACGCTGGCCCTTTAAGAAAGGGTCAGTGACCGCGCGCGCGCCCTAATGCGCATGCGCGCCGCCCGGGTGCCAGAAGCCAGGGAAGGAGGCTGCGAGGAGGACGCAGGGGAGCCGGCCAGGTCCAGGGAAGCTGTCGGGCGCCGGGATCGGGGGCCCGGAGCCCTGGGACGGACGGAATCCGGTGACTGGGGAGCGGAGAGCGTGGCAGGTGAGCCGGGGAACGGGGGTGAGGACCCGGGGAGCGTGACATATGTCTTGAGTAAATTCATCCTCCATTAACTTTCCTAACTTATACATATACAAAAGTTTTTACCAGGTCAGGGGTCTGAGCTCATTTCTGTGACTTGAAAACAAAATGTATATAGAAGTCAAAAAGAGATAAATAACAAAGCATTATGTAACTCTTACCCTCCAAAGCTCTGCCCATTTTGGCAGAGCTGCTTCAAACTAGTGTGGAAACGCCAAAAATTGTAAAACTTTTGCTACTATTCAAAGTGTTTTGCAAATTTCTGTCTTAAACACTTTGATGTATTGACCACAATATTCTATAGTTAATTAATTCTCTCAGTTACAGTACAATATACTACAAGGAGGTTATTACTATTGATAAGTCAGCACTAAAATGCTGGAGTCTTCAGTACTCGAATCGAACAGGTTGGACTCGATTCAAATAACAAGCATATTGGAAGTCAATTGGAAATGAGAACATTTTTCCAGAACCCCTGAACAGTAGGACCCACCCTGTTCTTTGGTTAGGGACTTCTGGAAAAATTAGAGAACATGTTGGCCAGGAAATTGAGCATTACAATCACTCGCTTGATACCAAGCATCTCGAACACTGTGTTGCTTGATCGAGTATCAAGCAGTGCCAAACATGCACTCTTTATACTAGTTATTATGCAATATAGTTTTGCTAATGCCAAAAATGGATAAAATGGCTGAATAACCCAACATTTAATTTTTTGGTTTGCAGGTTTTACCAGTAAATGATGAGCCACCGGTAATGAAGGACAACCTCTTACCAACAATATACTGTCAGGAGGGAGAGGATGTGCTTCTTTCTACCGACTACATCTATGCTGTTGATGTGGACAGTGATGATGCAAAGCTGATGTTCATGATTGCACGACAGCCTCGCTGGGGTATTGTTCAGAAGAATGGAGTCACCATTGACCGGTTCTCTCAGAAAGATGTTCTTGACGGAGCTGTGATCTACAAGCATACCAGTATGAACTCACTATGAGAACAATATGTCAATGTTATTTAGATAGGTCTTGATTTAGGGTGTGAAGTAAGGGCGCAAAGCTCCCAATAAAATATATTACAAAAGACCAAATTGATAATAGAGCACCCTCACTCCTTTTGCTTTACCATGTTCTTTTCCTTAATTCCTTATTCCTATTTTATATGCTCCTAAATATTGCATATGTAAGTAAAACATAGTAAATATACAGTAGTCATTAGGGTCTAGCAGATATCTGAATCACATCAAGCAAAGTTGTACCTATATGGGATTTAGTTGGATATGAAATGAGTTATGGTGGTTAAATAGCTATATTCTGATTCAGCAATATTAGGTATTTTCAACATGCCAATTATACCATTATACATGGCTCATGCTTTATCTTACAGGTGGAGAAATTGGATTAAAGCCTTTCTATGATATTATAACCCTTGTTATTTCGGATGCAGAGTTGGATGCTGATGTCAACAGATGTTGCTCTAATGGACCCCATAAAGCACTAGTACCTAATCATGACTCTTTTCCCGTATATGACCTAAATATTACCGTTTTTCCTGTGGATAACCAATCACCATTAATTACAATAGGTAAGATTCATTATTTGTTAAAGGGGTTGTAAAAACAAGCATATTTACAATTTACTGCTTAGTAAATATTCTCTATATTCATAAAAACAATGGGATTTTTAGTGTTATGGTGTACTGATCATTGCCTAGGTCAGAGGCCACCGAATAGTCTCAAACTGGCTGGTTACCTGGTTAAATAACATATGCTGATAACTTTTTGTATGCTTTAGATCCTGCAAGCCTGCCCCTGCATTTTTACTTGAAAAGAGGCAAAGTTGCCTCTGCCGGCCTGCTGGCGGCTCAGTGGTTAGCACTGAAGTCTTGCAGCACTGGGGTCCTGGGTTCAAATGCCACCTAGAAGAACATCTGCAAGGAGTTTGTATGTTCTCCCTGTGTTTGTGTGGGTTTCATGTGGTTTCCTCCCACACTCGAAAGACCTACTGATATAGACTTTAGATTGTGAGTCCCAAAGGGGACAGAGTTGCCAATGTATATAAAGCGCTATCAAATTAATGGCACTATATAAGTGAATAACTATTATTATATTGCTCAATTTGGATTAGTGGGGAGTGCATACCACTGGTCCCAACATACAATCTTCAGGAGCGCACAGCTCTCTGGCTACCTGGATAAAACAAGATCAGAACACGCCTTTTATTGCTCCAATCCCGCAGCACCGTGTTGTGACAGCCACTTCTGGCGAGTTTTTGATGCAGCAGAATTTTGAACCTTAGTTTACATGCATTTTTTCATGCGTTTTTGTGTGCGTTTTTAACTCTGCATTTTGTCTGTTAAGTATTTAACGCTAAATAAAGCTGCTTTGAAGTTTCCTGGTATTGACATACTTAGGTGCAAACTACATGCGTTTTTGATGTGTTGTGCACTGTGTAAATGCACTAAAAACAAATTTGAGGGTTTTTTTTACCTGCAAATTTTCTGCATTTAATGCAAGTCTATGTGGAAATTCCACACAAAAAACTCAGTTTACTGGCACTTGACATGCTGCAGATTAGAAAAAACACTCTTTATGTAAGTTTAGGTAGCGTAAAAAAGAAACACAGTGGACATGAGATTTCTAGAAATCCCAACCACTTTGCTAGAACTGTAAAACACTGCATTTTATGTGCAGTGAAAAATACGCAGCATCAAAAATATGATAAAAGCTCATTGTGGGCACACAGGCTAAGGGGCACTTTGCACACTACGACATCGCAAGCCGATGCTTGCGATGCCGAGCGCGATAGTCCCCGCCCCCGTCGCAGCTGCGATATCTTGTGATAGCTGCCGTAGCGAACATTATCGCTACGGCAGCTTCACATGCACTCACCTGCCTTGCGACGTCGCTCTGGCCGGCAACCCGCCTCTTTATTAAGGGGGCGGGTCGTGCGGCATCATAGCGACGTCACATGGCAGGCGGCTAATAGAAGCGGAGGGGCGGAGATGAGCGGGACGTAAACATCCCGCCCAACTCCTTCCTTCCGCATAGCTGGCGTGAGCCGCATGACGCAGGTAGGAGATGTTCCTCGCTCCTGCGGCTTCACACACAGCGATGTGTGATGCCGCTGGAACAAGGAACAACATCGTAACACCGGTCATTTCCAAATTATGGAAATGACCAACGCTACACCGATGATACGATTATAACGATTTTGCGCTCGTTAATCGTATCAAAAGGGCAAAACACACTACGATATCGCGTGCGACGCCGGATGTGCGTCACTTTCAATTTGACCCCACCGACATCGCACCTGCGATGTTGTAGTGTGCAATGTGCCCCTAAGTGTGGCATTGTTTTTCTAATTCTGGATAACCCTGATAGGACATATCTCAGTAATATGCAATAGCAATATAAAATTAAAATATCCCTTAACTGGTTGACAACTAGCACCACAGATGTACAGCACAGTGTGCCACTCCCATGTCAGCAGCCGGGCTGCTCGGATCCGGATCCGCAGTGGCTTGAGGGGTCTCCGGACCCGGGGGTCGTGCGGACACTTAAATAAAAAGGGGAATGAAATACGTGCAGAAGATTGTTGTAAATAGTTTGTGATGCCACCCACGGTGTGTGGTAAAAATGTAGTACCACCGCTGCTGGAGTGGCAGCTGGGTGTTTAACCCCTTCGTGGATAGGGGTCTTATGCCCCGAGGCTCAGTGTCCAGAACACGGGTGGCGATGGCTGCCGGTGGTGGTGCGACGGGCCGGACCGGGGAGTGTTGGTGTACTCACGATTAAATGAATGCACACAAGTCCGCTGGTAAACCAAGGTGTCAGTGGCCGTCTGCCATGTCCGGGTGTATACAGGTCCCACACCCAGCTGGTGTTCCAATGTCCCTTCCTCCGGCACTATGTACTTTTCTTCTCCTTTGGACAACCTCGTGTGTAACGGGAAAGTCTTCTAACAGTTCTGTTTTGGTTAGGAGATGTGCCCGCGAAAACTGACCCGTGGGATCTCAATGGGTTGTTGAGGATACCCTAACCCCCGCGTTGAGCTGCCGTTTCGCTCTATCTGGGCTCACACACTGGAACAACGTCTGGAACCTTGTCCCTGGCCTGGTTATTAGAGAAGGGGCTTGCAACCGTCTTCGAACTAGGGTCCAGGTACCCCGCTTGTGCACAGTTTCTGGACTGGATCTCCGCTGTCGGTACCGGCGGACTCCAACCCTGCCCCGGTCCACTTTGGATTTCCCGCGACCGGACTCCCGTCGCCTTTGGACACAGTCCACTGCTTGCCACCTAGCCAGTAGACCAGGGCCACTACCCTGGTTACCCTTCACTAGGCTCAGACTTGTCTCCACTCGAACTTGCACTTCCACTTTACTTGAACTCCAACTTGAACTAACTGGTTCCCTCCCCTGGATCCTCAAGACCCCTAGGTGGGCGCTCCCAATCCGCCTAATCCTGCCCGCTGGCATGTCCTTCCTACCCTGAGGGGGGGGCTAGGGTTTTGTGGCAGATGGTACCTGATGTGGGATGGTATTGTGTGGGGTGTACTGTTTCTCTGTGACCACCTGGCGGTGCCAGGGCGTCACAACAGTCAGGTGCTATATTCTGTTCTGTAACTTAGATTTTTTTGTCAGGCTAATCACATTGCTGTTATCTGTGCACCTGTAAAATCAGTTATTGGAGCAGGACTTTATTTTTCAGAATCAGGACTATCATTTCAGCAGTTCAACTCCTTTGGTAGCATCTAGTATGTGTACTTAGACAGTAGCATTATGTCCAGAGACTATTTTCCCCCTTTAACTAGGCTAATATACCTACCCTAGTTACAGGGATAATCAGCAATTAAAAATATATTGTAATGTTTAAATGACTTTTGAGGAAAGCAAAGTGTACAATAAAAGAATAAGTAAAATACAATGTTATTAAAAAGAAAGTAACTGCTAAATGAAACAGTCTCCAACTCCATAATTCATTATAAAATATCTAAATACAAAAACAAAAGATATATGAAAATAAAGCCCAATGTTTCAAAAAAAGACTCAAAAATAATTTGAATAATTGAATAAGAAAAAAGCTTTACCTATATGTACACTCCCTGACAGACGTTCTGTCGCTTATCCATGTTATGTAAATAAAAGCTTATAACCTGACGTTAAATTCATCCATTGATTTTATAAATTACTCTTTTGAAAGATGAAACCCTACCAAATTTGGTTTAGGTTATGAAAATAAAGTTGCTGCAAAGCTGAAATATTGATCATTTAGTGAACACAGAAAGGTCAGATTTTGGCAATACAAAAGTTTTGTCGCCCACAGAAAGTAATGTGAAATTCAAACAAATAATTAACTTCTAATACAAAGATACTGTATGTTGCATAACATTGGTGAATGAAGTTGTGGTGCTATTAGCACCATATTTAATATTTTGTGTGACTTCCATGAGCTTGAAGGGCTGTGGTTCAACAATGATTCATACAATTTATTGATGAAGTCATCAGGAATAGCAAAGAATGCAGTCTAAAGGCCCCGTCACACTAAGCAACATCGCTAGCAACATCGCTGCTAACGAACAACTTTTGTGACGTAACAGCGATGTTGCTAGCGATGTTGCTGTGTGTGACATCCAGCAACAACCTGGCCCCTGCTGTGAGGTCGTTGGTTGTTGCTGAATGTCCTGGGCCATTTTTTAGTTGTTGCTGTCCCGCTGTGAAGCACAGATCGCTGTGTGTGACAGCGAGACAGCAACAACTAAATGTGCAGGCAGCAGGAGCCGGCTTCTGCGGAGGCTGGTAACCAATGTAAACATCGGGTAACCAAGAAGCCCTGTCCTTGGTTACCCGATATTTACCTTTGTTACCAGCCTCCTCCGCTCTCACTGTCAGTGCCGGCTCCTGCTCTGTGCACATGTAGCTGCAGCACACATCGGGATAATTAACCCGATGTGTGCTGTAACTAGGAGAGCAAGGAGCCAGCGCTAAGCATTGTGCGCTGCTCCCTGCTCTGTGCACATGTAGCTGCAGCACACATCGGGTTAATTAACCCAATGTATGCTGTAACTAGGAGAGCAAGGAGCCAGCGCTAAGCATTGTGCGCTGCTCCCTGCTCTGTGCACATTTAGCTGCAGCACACATTGGGTAATTAACCCGATGTGTGCTGTAACTAGGAGAGCAAGGAGCCAGCGCTCAGTGTGCGCTGCTCCCTGCTCTCTGCACGTGTAGCTCCGTGCGGTGGTAACCAAGGTAAATATCGGGTTGGTTACCCGATATTTACCTTAGTTACCAAGCGCAGCATCTTCCACGCGGCGCTGGGGGCTTGTCACTGGTTGCTGGTGAGCTCACCAGCAACTTGTGTAGCGACGCTCCAGCGATCCCTGCCAGGTCAGGTTGCTGGTGGGATCGCTGGAGCGTCGCAGTGTGACATCTCACCAGCAACCTCCTAGCAACTTACCAACGATCCCTATCGTTGTTGGGATCGCTGGTAAGTTGCTTAGTGTGACTGGACCTTTAAGCTGGGGTCACACTAAACGACAGCGACAACGACGTCGCTGTTACGTCACCATTTTCTGTGACGTAGCAGCGACCTTGTAAGTCGCTGTTATGATCGCTGCTTAGCTGTCAAACACAGCAGCCGAAGCAGCGATCATAACGACACGCATCGCTGTTCTGCAACATGTGCAGAGAGCAGGGAGCCGCGCACACTGAGCGCTGGCTCCCTGCTCTCCTAGCTACAGTACACATTGGGTTAATTACACGATGTGTACTGCAGCTACATGTGCAGAGAGCAGGGAGCCGCGCACACTGCTTAGCACTGGCTCCTTGCTCTCCTAGCTACAGTACACATCGGGTTAATTACACGATGTGTACTGCAGCTACATGTGCAGAGAGCAGGAGCCAGCGCTGGCAGCGTGAGAGCAGCGGAGGCTGGTAACGAAGGTAAATATCGGGTAACCACCTTGGTTACCCGATGTTTACCTTGGTTACAGCTTACCGCAGCTTCCAGATGCCAGCTCCTGCTCCCTGCTCGCTTCATTTCGTCGCTCTCTCGCTGTCACACACAGCGATCTGTGCGTCACAGCAGGAGAGCGACGACCAAAAAATGAAGCTGGACATTCAGCAACGAGCGGCGACCTCACAGCAGGGGCCAGCTCGTTGCTGGATGTCACACACAGCGACAGCGATGGGACGTCGCTGCAACGTCACAGAAAATGGTGACGTAGCAGCGACATCGTTGTCGTCGTCGCTGTGTGTGACACCACCTTTACATGCCTTCCAGAGTTCATCTAGATTCTTTGCTTTTGTCTTCCAAGCTTCCTCTTTCATCCTACCCCAAACATGTTCAATGATGTTCATTTCTGGTGACTGGGCTGGCCAGTCATTGAGCACCTTGCTCTTCTTTGCCAGGAGGAACTTTGTTGTAGAGATGGATGTATGAGATGGAGCACCATCCTGCTACAGAATTTGACCCTTTTTATGATTGGGAATTTAAGAGGTAGCTAATACATCTTGATATTTTAGGCTCTTGATATTGCCTTCCACCTTGCAAATGTTTCGCACACCCTCATACTGAATGTAACCCCAGACCATGATCTTTCCACCACCAAACCTATCTGTTTTCTGGGTGTATTTTGGATCCATACAGGCTCCAGGAGGTCTCCTGCAGTATTTGCGGCAGCTGTGGTGTAATTCAACTGAAGATTCATCAGAGAAATACACCTTCTGCCACTTTTCCAGCATCCATCTGTTTAGCAGGCTGTGGGACTTGGCAAATGCAACACAGTTTTTTAATTGCCTTTTGTTTATTGCTGTCTTCTGGACACTGATTTGACCATGGAGGCCATTTCGAGACAGAATCATATAAACTGTTCTAGTTGACACAGAGACTCGAGGTGACCAGGCCTGTTGGAGCTCTGCTGCAGTGGAAGAGGGGCTGGGTTTGGATTTTCTAACGAACAAACGTTTCTCCTGAGCAGTTGTCTTGCAGGGTCTGCCAGACCTAGGCTTGTCAAAAACATCTCCAGTTTCTTCAAATCTTTTTTTAATTCTTTGTACTTGACACTGAGACACATTAAAGGTGCCAGCCACCTGTGCAGTGGATCTTGTCTTCAGCCTATTAATAACCAAGGCTTTGGTAACAGGGTGGATTTTTGGCATGCTGTCAGAGGTCAAGTTGCAGTTCAAGTGAAGGTCTGGGGTGCTGGTTTCTTTTTATACACACCCTCTAATTAACCGATCATTTAGTGAACACAGGTGAGGATGTAAACTAGGATTGAGTGCATTATATGACTGTAATACTATTGTATGAACTGAGGATTTCGATTGCGTTAGGGCAATGACAACCAGAGATGGGTTCTTGGTGCAAAGAAGTTTTATAATATGCAACCAACAATATGTACACAGGAAAGAACATAAACACAGTAAATATCTGCCAGGTTCGGAGCAAAGGGGAATTCCCAGGACCGCGCACCGGACTCCCCCAGGGAGGCCACCAGGAGCGAACCCCTATACAGTGGCTGTCTGGCGATCACCCCAGAAGGCCTAAATGCACCTCAGCCGGGACACGAAAGGGCAACAGGTTATAGTCCAAAAATGTCCATACTGGATGTGGAACACGGGTCCTAGGGTGGACGGAAGTACTGGAAGGGACCGGGCACAAACGCCTACCAGAGACGGCAGACAGAGTCCCGGACCAGCGAGGGCACAGCTCAATGAGACCAGGTGGAGTCCACGGCCGGTGTTAGGTGATTCACCAGGATCCAAAATAACAACAAGGAAATGAGAGCAGCAGGGCAGGAGTAGACAGAAAGCAGTATACTCAAGCAACTAGACTAGGCTTAGGAGCGGGCTTTTAAACAGATGAACAGGAAGTAGGGCAACAGAACATAAAACTCCATGTTAACAAAGGGCAAGCTCCAATGTCAGCAAACTGGAAATCCCGGAACACTAACAATGACAAGGCGACAAAACTTCTGTCTTGCCAAAATCTGACCTTTCTGTGTTCATTAAATGATCAATATTTCAGCTTTGCAGCAACTTAATTTTCATAACCTAAACCAAATTTGGGAGGGTTTCAGCTTTCAAAAGAGTAATTTATAAAACCAATGGATGAATTTAAAGTCAGGTTATAAGTTTTTATTTACATAACATGGATAAGTGACAGAAATTCTGTCAGGGAGTGTACTGGAAAAAATAAAAACATGCTTAGTATTGAAAGGGGAAAAAGGACAACTCTACAGAAGGTTTACTGGAATCTGAGCTGCTTGAAAAGTTGTGCTTTAAAATTACTCATATAGCTTAAGATCACCTAAGTCCAAAACAGTGGAAAAACTGGTTAGTTCCTAAAACACTACCATCAAAAATCCTTTTATTTAAAGCGGCTGTTCAGTACTTTATATTGATGGTCCAGCACCCCTGGTGATCAGCTTTCTTTGTGCCTCCGGTGACCAGATGTTCTCAGTTGCAGAGTGGAATTACACAGCCTAATAACTGTTTAGTGGTGACAGCCAGATATTGCACATTCATGCCTATTTATTTGAATAGGGGCGGATTCGCAGTTCCCCGTTAAGGATAGTATACAATTGAGAGAGCTGTGTAGTTTTTCTTCATAACTCATCACATCTGGTCACTATTGGCATCAAGAACAACTGATTGACGGGGATGCCGGGTGTCACACTCCAACTGATCTGATATTGAAGACTTATCCCACACTGCTCTAATGTTGATGACTAAAGATGGGCAAACCCGGATTGTAAGGGGCACTTTGCACACTACGACATTGCAAGCTGATGCTTGCGATGCCAAGCGCGATAGTCCCCGCCCCCGTCGCAGCTGCGATATCATGAACTCGCTGCTGCCCGACCACCGTGCGCAGCTGCCGCCCGACCACCGTGCGCAGCTGCCGCCCGACCACCGTGCGCAGCTGCCGCCCGACCACCGTGCGGAGCTGCCGCCCGACCACCGTGCGGAGCTGCCGCCCGACCACCGTGCGGAGCTGCCGCCCGACCACCGTGCGGAGCTGCCGCCCGACCACCGTGCGGAGCTGCCGCCTGACCTACACCCCACCTATTGTCTCCTCCCCATAATCCTATAGAATGTAAGCCCGCAAGGGTAGGGCCCTCTTCCCTCTGTACTAGTCTGTCTACTGTAACTTGTATACGTATTTTGTATGTAACCCCCTTCTCATGTACAGCACCATGAAATTAATGGTGCTCTATAAATAAATAATAATAATAATAATAATAATCATGGTGATAGCTGGTGTAGCGAACATTATCGCTACGCCAGGTTCACATGCACTCACCTGCCCTGCGACGTCGCTCTGGCCGGCAACCCGCCTCCTTATTAAGGGGGCGGGTCGTGCGGCATCATAGCGACGTCACACGGCAGGCGGCCAATAGAAGCGGAGGGGTGGAGATGAGCGGGACGTAAACATCCCGCCCAACTCCTTCCTTCCGCATAGCTGGCGTGAGCCGCATGACGCAGGTAGGAGATGTTCCTCGCTCCCGCGGCTTCACACACAGCGATGTGTGATGCGTTGGAACGAGTAACAACATCGTAACATCAGTCATTTCCAAATTATGGAAATGACCGACGCTACACCGATGATACGATTACGACGATTTTGTGCTTGTTAATCGTATCAAAAAGGCTTTACACACTACGATATCGCCTGCGACGCCGGATGTGCGTCACTTTCAATTTGACCCCACCGACATTGCACCTGCGATGTCGTAGTGTGCAAAGTGCCCCTAAAAGCAGGGCTGTGGAGTCGGTAAGCCCAACCTGCGACTCCGACTCCTCAATTTCCCTTGCACCGACTCCACGACTCCAACTATAACTCCCACATATATTGCTTATATTTAAGTGAAAAATTTATTGTAGTACAATGTGAACATCAGACATTTAATCATTTTTATGATACAATAATCAAGATATTTAGAATATAAAATATATTTATTGTAATACAACTTTAGAACACAAAAAACTGTAATAAATTGGAAATATGTAATACACTAAGTAATATAGATTACACATATATATATATATACACAGTATATATATATATATATACACACAGTATATATATATATAAATATATATACACAGTATATATATATATAAATATATATATATATATAACACTATGTAATAAACTATGTAAGTGGCAAAAAACAGTTTTCAACAAAAACATACTAAATAACATTTGTGCAGTCTATGAATCTGTTCTAAGAAATAGAATTGCCTCCATCAGATCCTCCTTCATAGATTACCTCAAATCTGACCTAATAATTTTAAGGCTAGAGAACAACCTCTCTACACTAAGGGCCGCTTTGCACGCTGCGACATCGCTAGCAATTGCTAGCGATGTCGAGCACGATAGCACCCACCCCCGTCGTTGTAAGGATATGTGGTGATTGCTGCCGTAGCGAACATTATCGCTACGGCAGCGTCACATGCACATACCTGTGCAGCGACGTCGCTGTGACTGGCGAACCGCCTCCTTTATAAGGGGGCGGTTCGTTCAGCGTCACAGCGACGTCACAGCAGCGTCACTGAACCGCCACCCAATAGAAAAGGAGAGGAGGAGATGAGCGGCCGGAACATGCCGCCCACCTCCTTCCTTCCTCATTTTCCGGTGGACGCAGGTAAGGAGATGTTTGTCGTTCCAGCGGCGTCACACATACCGATGTGTGCTGCCGCAGGAACGACAAACAACATCGTTACTGCAGCAGCAATGATAATTGGGAATAGGGGGGCATGTCACCGATGAGTGATTTTGAACGTTTTTGCGACGATTCAAAATCGCTGATAGGTGTCACACACAACGTCATCGCTAAAGCGGCCGGATGCGCGTCACAAATTCCGTGACCCCAACAAGATCGCTTTAGCGTGTAAAGCCACCTTAACTTGGATTGGAGGCAAAGCCGTAACCACATGGGTAACATCTATAACAATTTCAGGGTATAAAGGAATTGCCTCATACACAGTCAGTTTTGATGAACGGATGAATTTTTCTATTATTTTGAGAGCAAGTGAACATTTTGGTGAAATATGGTCAATATGCTTGCTATAGGAGACGGAGTGAAATCTTTTTCCTTGCAGCAATGCTTTGACTGCTCCATGTCCCCCAAATACTTCATATTTTTCGGACTATAAGACGCACCGGACTATAAGACGCACCCTGGTTTTAGAGGAGGAAAATAGGAAAATAAAACTTTAAGCAAAAAAATGTGGTCATGACACACTGTTATGGGGCGAGGATCTGCTGCTGACACTGTTATGGGGGTAATGTCCCCAAATTCTCTACTAAGGTACCCCATCCTGGTAATGATCCTCCTGCCTTGTAGATGATCCTGCTATAAACCCCCATCCTGCTCATATACCCCCATCCTGCTCATATACCCCTATCCTATTGATATACCCCCATCCATCCTGTTCATATTCCACCATCCATCCTGCTCATATACTCCCATCCTGTTCATATACCCCATCCTGTTCATATACCCCCATCCTATTGATATACCCCCCATCCATCCTGCTCATATTCCCCCATCCATCCTGCTCATATACTCCCATCCTGTTCATATACCCCATCCTGTTCATATACCCCCATTCTATTGATATACCCCCATCCATCCTGCTAATATTCCCCCATCCATCCTGTTTATATACTCCCATCCTGTTCATATACCCCATCCTGTTCATATACCCCCATCCTGTTCATATACCCCCATCCTGTTCATATACCCCCCATCCATCCTGCTCATATACTCCCATCCTGCTATATGCCCCCATCGTGCTCATATACCATCCTGGTATATGGCCTGTATCATATAGGACAGAGAAAAAAAAATAAACGTTTATACTCACCTTTTCCTCACTCCCTGCAGCACCGATCATCTTCCTCTCTGCGCCACTGACCTGTGTGTGTGGAGCCGCTCCCCTGCAGCATCGCAATGTCTTCCTGTCTGTGCCGATCAGCTGATCAGCACAGATCAGCTGACCGGCACAGACAGGAAGACATCACGTGCTGCAGGGGGACGGCTCCACACACGGGGATGGGTGAGTACACTGATTCACTGCACCCTGCGCTGATGATGACGCGTGGGGGGCAGTGAATACAGCGGCACATGATCACTCCAGGCTGTAATTGTCAGGGGTGATCATGCGGACCGGCAATTTACTATGTGCGCATCCCCGCTCGTCCTCCCGCCCACCTGTCAGCGCCGGCTTCTGCGCTGAAAAATGGGCGGGAGGATGGGCGTGCATATGTAATGAGCGGGCCCACGTGATCACGGCAGGTGCTGCTGCTGCCTGCTTGAGCCTCCGATGACCCGCTCCACCGCAGCACCCTTATTCCCGGCCGCAGCCTTATAGTCAGACCATAAGACGCACCCCCAACTTTCCCCCAACATTTGGGGTAAAAAAGTGCGTCTTATGGTCCGAAAAATACAGTAAACTCCTCATTATTATTATTATTATTATTATTTATTTATAGAGCACCATTAATTCCATGGTGCTGTACATGAGAAGGGGGTTACATACAAAATACGTATACAAGTTACAGTAGACAGACTAGTACAGAGGGAAGAGGGCCCTACCCTTGCGGGCTTACATTCTATAGGATTATGGGGAGGAGACAATAGGTGGGGTGTAGGTCAGGCGGCGGCTCCGCACGGTGGTCGGGCGGCAGCTCCGCACGGTGGTCGGGCGGCAGCTCCGCACGGTGGTCGGGCGGCAGCGAGTTCATTGTAGATTGTAGGCATTTCTGAACAGATGAGTTTTCAGGTTCCGTTTGAAGTTTGCAAGGGTAGGGGATAGTCTGACGTGTTGAGGCAGCGAGTTCCAGGAGACTGGGGATGCTCGGGAGAAGTCTTGGAGTCGGTTGCGTGAGGAGCGAATGAGAGAGGAGGAGAGGAGGAGATCTTGGGAGGACCGGAGGTGACGTGTTGGAGTGTAGTGGGAGAGTAGTTCGGAGATGTACGGAGGGGAAAGATTATGCACAGCTTTGTAGGTCAGTGTTAGAAGTTTGAATTGGATACGGTGGAAGATTGGAAGCCAGTGGAGGGACATGCAGAGGGGAGAAGCGGGGTGGTATTGAGGAGAGAGGTGGATAAGTCGGGCAGCAGAGTTAAGGATGGACTGGAGAGGGGCGAGCGTGTTGGCAGGGAGGCCACAGAGGAGGATGTTACAGTAGTCGAGGCGGGAGATTATGAGGGCATGCACTAGCATTTTAGTAGATTGCAAATTGAGGAAAGGGCGGATTCTGGAAATATTTTTGAGTTGAAGACGGCAGGAGGTGGTGAGGGACTGGATGTGTGGTATGAAGGATAAGGCAGAGTCAAAGGTCACTCCGAGGCAGCGAACTTTGGGTACTGGCGAGAGCGTGGTGTTATTTATCTGATGAGGATGAAGATATGGCAGCAGTAGCACTGTCAGGACCCAAGTCCTCTTGCGCCTGGCAGTCCTGTAGGCCACTCATCCTAACTGCTACCTCAGTCAGAGCTTCTTTTTCTTTAGTAAGCTGTTGATCATCAAGCAGTATACGATGACTTGGGTCCACATAAACAGTGGCCAGAAGAATTTTATTTCCCAATAGCTGTGTCTCTCTCCGTTTCATTGAAGCAGAAATGCAATCTGCGATTAAAACTGCTCTTTGGGACAGGCAAAATAGCAAGTTCTTCCACTCCCTTATGAAAATGCCAGGAGTTAAATCCTCAGCTTGTAATTTTTTAGTAACGGTAAATGGGTGATTAAGCAATTTAATCAATTAAGGCACCTGTGTCCATTGACCGTCATTTAGGGTTACCTGAGGGTTCTCCATATCTATAAGAAATGGTTTTAGTTCAAGCAATCGCTCAATCACTTAATAAGTGCTGCCCCACTGAGTAGCTTGATCGACAATTGCCCCTTTCCCAGCACGTCTCTTCAAGATGGAATCAATTTTAGGGGTTCTGGCGGCAATAACCAATTTCCTCACTTTTCCAATCAGATTTCCAGCATGTCCCTCTTGCAGACTATCTCTTATTGCCAGCTGCAGCGTGTGCACAACATAGTGCATGTGATGAATATGAAAGTGTCGGCTTTTTTATGGCTGGGTATCAAAACTGGGGGGGAATGCACACAATTTTTTAAGACTATTTATTTAAATATTTTTTTAAAGAAGCCGCATGTGGTCCCTCTTATTGTGATACCATGCCAAGGTAAGCACAAGGCTGGGTGGGTGCAGCCTGTAGCCATATGCTTTGCTTTATCTGTGCTGGGCATCATAATATGGTGGGACCCTACGCAAATTTTTTTATTTATTTATTTATTCATATTTACAATAATAGAGATGCACACAGAGCGCTTCTGATTTGTTGCAGTCAGACACACTGTCACACAGGGTGGGGGCATATCTAACTGCAACCAATTATAGACATTGGACTGCCAGTGGGTGGGGGAAGCAGTGCATATGTATGAGGTTAATGAGTGGCCCTGGAAGTAGCATTACAGCTATGTGGGAGACTAAGTATAACGTACTTGCTTCAATCCCCCTATCCCTTCTACCACAATTTTAGACGTATATGGGGATCAGCATCTGCAAGAACCAAGTTTTTGTTGTTTTTCCTTCAAACCCGATCGGTCATTATCAAAATTCTCAATTCTTAGGTAAAATCTGTATTCAGTGAAAACTTTCCCATTACTGTGATAGGAGATGGCAGTTGGTACTGATGAGATTATATGACAATAGGAGGAGGGAGGAGCTATAGGCAGAGCTCCTCTTTCTATCTTTTATAATGACTGATTAATTCTGGTCAGAGAAAAAAGTGAATTTCTCTAATAAGATATATTACAAAGGTACTTATTTGCATGTATACTATTGATTTATGAAATAAAAATTAAAATAACGGTTACGCTTTAAGGATAGGACATCAATGTAAAGTATTGGACAACCCTTTTTATCTTAAATCATTGCTTGTAATTATTAATTTATTTTCTTCCACAGATGACATATTTACTGTGGATGAAGGTAAATCATGTACAATTACTGTACGTCATTTACACGCCACTGATCCTGACACAGAAGACAATTCTTTGCAGTTTGTACTTGTATCTCCTCCTCGATATGGCTACATTGAGAATATTCTCCCATCTCCGGGGTTTGAGAAAAGTAACATGGGAATAAGTATTGGTGAGTAATTAAAGCAAGTTTAATTGAATTAGAAATCATGTCGCGGGACAGGGAACCTGCCGTATCCTATTACGCACAATACTTAGCCATCTAGCCTTCACAGCCCGAGTAAAGGAGGCTGCCCATCCCTGCTCACGGCTGATAAGGAGCAGTCACTAAACAAATAGAAGTCGATCTTTAATATGCACAGTTCCTTCTTAAATGTTCGCCATAATTTTACATATCTTATTGTTCCCAGAATAGACTTTACACAGCATGTGGCATTATTTTAGAAAGCTACAATGGAATTTTGTTATCTTTCCAGAAATGCTGTCACCTTCTTTAAACATGGCACATTATGCAAAATATCTGTCAAAACTGAAATGTTGGAAGCTAGATTTTTATTTTTTTTGTATCTCTGATAGCAAAAGTATGTATACACAGCAGATGGTATTAAAAAGCAAGAACAGAAATAGCCCGCAGTCTAGCTTATAGAACTTGAGGTGCCGAGGAGATAACTGGCTTGCCTGTGGTCATGCATGGACGTAGCCTATCTCTATTGCATTTCTAATTTTTGCTTCCCAAGGGCTTCTGTTTATTCATGGCCATGTATCCACTTGACAGTAACACAATATCCAATCAACAGATTTTTATTTTAAATGATGACTTGAATAAAGTCCAGAGTTCTTTCATGATTAGTTTATGTAATTCGTTACAACTAACTTTTTCTTATTTCACTTATTTCACCCAGATACTTTTACTCTGAAAGACATTGTATCCCAAAATATAAACTACGTCCAGTCAAGGCATCAGCGTATAGAACCAACCGCAGATCAGTTTACATTATATGTTACTGACGGGAAACATCACTCTCTACAAAAGCCATTTTATATCGTAATCAACCCAACAAATGATGAAGTTCCAGAATTTATGGCCAGAAATATCACAGTAAGGAATTTTGGCAGTTGTTATCAAGTACTGTTCTGAGTTGTCAGATGGTAATAGAATAATAGTTGCCTAACAGCATATTGGAGCAATTAGTATTTTGGGAGAACATTAAAGATTATTCATGCTGGCTAGTCTATTACAAAAGGCGGATACTGTCTGTTCTTTTCCTCCGTGTTGTCTGTTTTTGAACTATGCTCGGGAAGAAAATGGCACACAGCCGAATTAATGATAATATGTTTTTGCTTGTCTTTTCAACACTTACTTTACTTGGTAGAATAATGTATTAACATACCAGTTAAATTGAATTTTTAAAGACTTAAAAAAAGACATAATGGATTCCACATGCCCTATGCGACACGTAAACATTGGGGCAGATTTACTAATTCTTAATACATAAACATTACAAATTTAACAATCTTCAAATGCACCGAATTTACCCCGGTGGCTTATCCTGAATTACGGGAGGCAAGTTTTGCTATTTTTTTATAGTTTTAATCGCAAGCTGATTGGTGGGGTAGAGGTCCAAAGAATCCCACCAATCGCTCAAAAACCCCTGAGAAGAGCCCACGTCCAGAGACAGGAGTGAGCACACATAGAGTGGAGAATGGTTAACATGGAAAGTCTTTGCTTTCTACAGGATCTGTACTCCGTTCTGTGTGGGCGCTTATTTAGAAGCTATTCACTTCTTCTTAGTGGGTTTTTTTAGGGTCTCAGGACCTGGACCCCACCAGTGTGCTTGTAAGTAAGAGAATAAATAATAAAACATTTTAGCAAGAGTTTAGATACTCTGTAACATAAAGAACCCCTAACCACTTAGATTCTACACTCATAATTGATTAGGGTTTCTAAGGGGGTCACACGGCTTTGTTATGATGAGTTACCTATAGCCAAATCCTGCTGCTGTTGACTCAGCTCCTCAATCTGATACTACCCACCAGATTGTTTTGTGGGAAGCCCCTACTGAAAAAAAAATATTGTGCTTATATTTGAGGGGTTTAAAGGCTTAAATGTGTATTTCAGTAAGATATTAAAGTGTAACTCATACTGTACCTATTCATAAAAAATCTATGCATTAAAAGAAAAATGGACAACCTTTGCACACAATATAAGGGTGTTTTAAAAAGCAAGATATACACCAATCTACAAATGTCTCATCAAGGGGTATAGTACTGATGGGAAAAATGCTAAGTAGCCCTAAACTGGTATTGCCTTGTGGCAGAGGTTGGCAGCCTAGAAGCAATGGAAGTTTTGGCGCCCCTTGCTCAACATGGACTCTCTCTGACGCCCTACGAGAAAACACCTATCAATGCCAAAAATTGCATACAGAATGACAGAGTAACACACAAGAATCCCCAAACCAAGCCCAATGGTGATTAGTTGAGCGATGTTCGATTCGAACGGTTCGCCAATTTCAAATCCGAGTAATTTTGGGCAGTGTTCGAGTTGTTCGACGAACTCAAATGATTTGCTTCAAGTTCGGCAGCTTGAGTTACCGTTCGATAACGGTTCGATCACCAAAAGCGTGGCTTTTCACAGTAAGGCTATGTACGAACATTGCGTATCTGCATGCGTACTGCATCCCCAGCACAATCCCTCTCTCTTTCCTACTCACCGATCACGGGCGCCGCGCTGCACGGCTGTCACAAATCTCCGGCGACTTTTCCTCTTTTGAAAATGGCTGCCGCTCATTAATCAATCTGGTATTCCCTGCTTTCCCCGCCCACCGGCGCCCATGATTGGTTGCAGTCAGACACTCCCCCACGATGAGTGACAGCTGTCTCTCTGTAAGCAATCACAGCTGCGGGTCTATATCGTGCAGTAAGATAAATAAATAAATAAAAAAAAAAACCTGCGGTTCCCCCCAATTTTGATACCAGCCAGGATAAAGTCACACGGCTGGAGGCTGGTATTGTCAGGATGGGGAGTGCCACTTTATGGGGAGCCCACCACCCTAACAATATCACCCAGCAGCTGCCCGGAATTGCTGCATCCATTAGAAGTGACAGTCCCGGGACTCTACCCATCTCATCTCGAATTGCAGTGGTGCGGTGGCAATCGGGGTAATAAGTTGATAATAATGGCAGGCGTCTCCCCGAGATATCTTCCATGATTAACCTGTAAGTGAAAGTAAATAAACACACACAAGGAAAAATCCTTTATTTGGAATAAAAGACAAAAAACACCCTCTTTCACCATTTTATTAAAATCCCCAAATACCCCTCCAAGTCTGATGTAATCCACAGAGGTCCCGCGACGCATCCAGCTCTGCTGCATGAAGCTGACAGGGAGTGCTGTAGAACACGAGCGCTCTGTGTCATATCCATGCAGCAACTGAAGTGAGCCGCACTGCCAGCGGGGACGTCACTGAGGTAATACCTGCGTGTGCGGTGATGATGGGGGTTGTAGTGCCTGCGTGTGTGTGGTGATGAGTGCGGTAGTGCCGGTGTTTGCCCTCCCATCCATCCCTCCATCCCTCCATCTCTCCATCCATTCATCCCTCCCTTCATCCCTGCCTCCATCCCTCCATCCATCCCTCTATCCCTCCATCCATCCCTTCATCCATCCATCCATCCATCCCTCCATCCATCCATCCCTCCATCCATCCATCCATCCCTCCATCCCTCCCGCCATCCATTCATCCCTCCCTTCATCCCTCCCTCCATCCCTCCATCCCTCCATCCATCCCTTCATCCATCCATCCATCCCTCTATCCATCCATCCATCCCTCCATCCATCCATCCCTCCATCCCTCCCTCCATCCATTTATCCCTCCCTCTATCCCTCCCTCCATCCCTCCATCCAGCCCTCTATCCATCCATCCATCCCTCCTTCCATGCATCCCTCCATCCATTCATCCATCCCTCCATCCCTCCCTCAATCCCTCCCTCCATCTATCCATCCATTCATCCCTCCCTTCATCCCTCCATCCATCTCTCTATCTCTCCATCCATCCCTCTATCCAGCCATCCCTCCATCCATCCATCCCTCCATCCATCCATTCATCCATCCCTTCATCCCTCCCTCCATCCCTCTCTCCATCCATCCCTCCATCCATCCCTCTATCCCTCCATCCATCTCTCTATCCATCCCTCCGTCTATTCATCCATCCCTCCATCCCTCCATCCATCCCTCTCTCCATCCATCCATCCATCCATCCCTCCATCCATCCTTGTAGCTGAATAATCTACTTCTGGATTCTCAAGTGCAATACAGAGGTCAAGTTTACCAAATCTTCCTATGATTTTCATTAGAGGCAGTGGCTCAATGGATAGAGCTACTGCCTACTGCCTTAGGAGACTTAGTTCACGAGTTCGAGTCTCGGCCGTCCCGGTAAAGAGTTTAATTTAATTTATTTTTAATTTTAAATTATAATTATTATTTATTTATAATTATAATTTAATATAATTATGCACTGAGGGGAGGAGCTGGACATCAGCTGCGAGCCGCGGGACACACCTCTAAAATCAGAGCCATTCACGGAATGAGGCTGCATTACCCTCTCTCTCTCTCTTTTTTTTTTCTCTCTCTCTCTTTTTCTCTCTCTCTTTTTCTCTCTCTCTTTTTCTCTCTCGCTCTTTTTCTCTATCTCTATTTTTCTCTCTCTTTTTCTCTCTCTTTCTCTTTTTCTCTTTTTCTCTCCTTTTTCTCTCTCTCTTTTTCTATCTCTCTCCTCTCTCTCTTCTCTCTCTCTCTTCTCCTCTCTTCTCTCTCTCTCCTCTCTTCTCTCTCTCTCTTCTCTCACTCTCTCTCTTCTCTTTTCTCTTTCTTTTCACTCTTTTTACTCTCTATTTTCTCTCTCTTTTCTCTCTCTTTTCTCTCTCTCAGACCTGGCGATGATCAGCTGATGCGGTCACCTGACGGAATCAGCTGACACTATAATTCGAGTGGTGAGGCCGGCTTTTTACCGCCCGGCCAGCTAAACTGTCGGACAGGAGTCTGCACAGAAGTGTGTAGTTTTTTTGGGTTTTTTTGCACTGATGCATCAGCTGATTGTATAAAAGCCGTTTATACAATCAGCTGCTGTGCCATGTGATTCAGGCCCTTGAACCTGACACATCATCTGATCGCTTTGCCTTCCAGCAAACCGATCAGATGATATTGGATCTGGATTGGACAGCGTGGGACCCTTGACCCAGGATTACTGTGGAGGGGGGTTCTTTATTTCAATAAAGATGGAGTCACTAATTGTGTTGTGTTTTATTTCTAATAAAAATATTTTTCTATGTATTGTGTT
The DNA here is from genome assembly GCF_048569485.1 of Anomaloglossus baeobatrachus. Classification (NCBI taxonomy): domain Eukaryota; kingdom Metazoa; phylum Chordata; class Amphibia; order Anura; family Aromobatidae; genus Anomaloglossus; species Anomaloglossus baeobatrachus. The sequence goes on from NC_134353.1 coordinate 560,432,194, forward strand.
TTTTTTATCTGTACTAGAAATTCATAGTGGCCGTGTCTAATATTGGCGTGACACCATGAATTTCGGGCTTAGGGCCAGTTGATAATGTACAGCTAGCCCTAACCCCATTATCACCCAGCGAGCCACCCATCACCAAAGCAGCTGGAAGAGTTGGACACAGCGCCAAAAGATGGCGCTTCTATGAAAGCGCCATTTTCTGGGGTGGCTGGGAACTGCAATTCGCAACAGGGGTGCCCAGAAAGCTTGGGCACCCTGCACTGAGGATTCCAATCCCCATATGCCTAGTTCTACCTGGCTGACACAAAAATTGGGCGAAGCCCACATAATTTTTTTTTTTTAATTATTTCATGAAATTCATGAAATAATTAAAAAAAAAAGGGCTTACCTATATTTTTGGTTCCCTGCTGGGTACAAATATGCAGTTGGGGTTGGGGGCAGCCCCTAGCTGCTTGTTGTACCTGGCTAGCATAAAAAAACATGGCGAAGCCCACATAATTTTTTGGGGGGGCAAAAAACTCCTACATACAGTCCTGGATGGAGTATGCTGAGCCTTGTAGTTCTGCAGCTGCTGTCTGCTGTCTGTCTGTATGGAGGAGAGCAGACAGCAGCTGCAGAACTACAAGGCTCAGCATCCTCCATCCAGCATTGTATGCTGGAGGGAGAGACAGGAGGAGCAGAACTACAAGGCTCAGCATGCTCCATTCACTAGTGTATACAGGAGAGCAGAAAGCAGCTGCAGAACTACAAGGCTCAACATACTCCATCCAGGACTGTATGCAGGAGTGTTTTGCCCACCAAAAAATTACGTGGGCTTTGCCATATTTTTGTATGCTAGCCAGGTACAGAAGGCAGGTATGGCTGCCCCCAACCCCCAGATGCCTATTTGTACCCAGCTGGGAACTAAAAATATAGGGAAGCCCTTTTTTTAATTATTTCATGAATTTCATGAAATAATTAAAAAAAAAAAAACCTGACATGGGCTTTGCCCCATTTTTGTGTCCAGCCAGGTACAACTAGGCAGCTGGGGATTGGAATCTGCAGCACAGGTTGGCCCTAGCTTTCTGGGCCCCTCTGCTGCGAATTGCAGTCCGCAGCCGCCCCAGAAAATGGCGCTTTCATAGAAGCGCCATCATCTGGTGCTGTCTCCAACTCTTCCAGCTGCCCTGATGTCGGGTGGCTTGCTGGGTAATAATGGGTTAATACTAGCTTTGTTTTACTAGCTAGCATTAAGCCAGAGATTCTTAATGTCAGGCAACTTTGATCCGGTCATTAAGAATCTCCAATAAAGGGTTAAAAAAAAAAGACACCACACAGAGAAAAAATACTTTAATAGAAATAAATACACAGACACACTTAGAGACTCCAAGTTTATTACTCCCTCTCACCCCTCCACGATCCTGGTCTTCTGTCTTCTTTCCCCTTCAACCCATGCAGCTCTGCTACATCAGACAGCACTGCATGGGAGGAAGACGCTGCTGCTCCCATGCAGTCTAATCACTCAGTGAGTGAGCAGAGGCTGCGGGTTGTAAGCTTTGACATCACCGCTGCCACCATTGAAATAGTAATCTGACAGGCGGGTTAGTATAGCAACGGTGATCTCCGTTATTCACCGGCTGTGGCATCCAGTCCTTGCATGTGGGCTGACTCTGTAAAGAGCTCCCATATGCAGGAATGGGGAGCCAAGCATGTGCCCAAGCATCTCGCCGGTACACAGAGGCTCAAACGAGCACTGCGTACCAGAGAGATGCACTGACAGGACCTAGCATGACGTCTAGCCATGTGACCAGTCTGTAGCCAATGAGATAATACACACGTGACTGGTCACATGCTATAACGACGTCACGGAAGGTCCTATCATCAGTGCTGGTTACCGGGAGGGCGCAGCGATGTTTGGAAGGAAAAGCGGCAGGAGACAGAGTGCAGGACGCGTCACGGGGACCTGTAAGTGTAATGGCAATGTTTATTAACTGTATGTGTACATGTATAATGTGTTTGTATGTGTTTGTGTTTGTCTCCCATTGTCTTCAAAGGGGTTTGAAGGTGTTCGTCGAACGTTCTTAGAACGTTCGCCGAACGGAGCGCCGTTCGACGAACCGAACCGAACTCGAACACTAGGGGGGGTGGCTCATCTCTAGTGATTAGTTAAGGCAGTGCCTCACATGTAACATGTATATGTATGTACATAAGTAATAATACAACCGGTTTAGATGGACACACCTGATAGGTACATTTACTTAGGATAGAAGAACATTTCTAATTCACATAATGCAGTGAAGATCATAAAGTGCAAGTAGGGGCTAATAAAAGAAGAGATAAACTGTACTTTCCTTTAGACGTCCTAACGCTTGGATTCAACGCATTTTCCTCTCAAAAATATACAGATTCATCAGGATGCCGGGTAGGCAGTGGACTGGCAGAGTCTGTAGCTAAGCTAGATACTGAATGGTGCTATATATCACACTTATAGTGCTTCACATACAGTGGGAAAAATAAGTACACTGACAATTTTGCAAGTTTTCCCACATGCAAAGGATAGAGAGGCAAGTAATTTTTATCGTAGGTACACTTCAACTGTCACAGACTGAATCCCCCCCAAAAAAATCATAATCTACATTGTACTGTATATTTTTTAAATAATTAACTTGCATTTTATTGAATGAAAAAAATATTTAAGTGCCTACCATCCAGTAAGAATTCTGACTCTCACAGACCTATTATATTTTATATAATAAGCCCTCCTACTTTGCAATCTTTACCTGCATTAATTGTACCTGTTTGAACTCATTACCAATATAAAAGACACCTGTCCACACATTCAATCACAGTCTAACCTCTCCACTATGGCCAAGACGAAAGAGCTGTCTAAGGATATCACAAACAAAATTGTAGTCCTGCACAAAGCTGGGATGGGCTACAGGACAATAGGCAAGCAGCTTGGTGAGAAGGCAACAACTGTTGGCACAACTATTAGAAAATGAAAAAAAGCACAAGATGACTGTCAATCTACTTGGCCTGGGGATCCATACAAGATCTTGCCTTGGGGGGTAAGAATGATTCTGAGAAAGCTCACAACTGAGCCCAGAACTACATGGGAGGAGCTGGGGCCATAGTCCTAAAGATTACCATTAGTGACACACTAGGACATCAAGGATTAAAATCCTGCAGAGCATGCAAGGTTCCCCTGCTCACACCATCACATTTCCATACCCGTTTGAAGGTCAGCAATCAACATCTGAATGATCCAGAGTAGGCATGGGAGAAGATCATGTGGTCAAATGAGACCACAAAACTGATATCAATTGTTTATAGTCAAGAGGATCACTATATATAAACCAAAAGAAAAAACCTCTAAAACGTCACATTTATTAAATTCATTAAAAATATTATTTGTAATATAAAACACTGAATTAATACCCAATTGTTTTCGTCACTACCAAGTCGTGATATATAATGTGAGGTCCTGAAAAAGGAGGGGGGAAGGGGGAATAGTGGGCAAGGGGCGTGCACCACCTGTTAATACTAAATAGGTTTGAGGATGGTGGGATAGGGGGATCTAATATTCCCTGATACTTGTCCCTACCTAACAACGGAGGTAATCACACCTTAATTTTTTGGGTGCCCCCCGTTCCTCGGCGGCTTGCCCTCTAAGTCCCTGTCTCCTATTTCAGACCTAAACCCACCACCAGGTGCCGTGTGCTGGGGTAATTAAATTGTCATGTGTCATAAGTCAAATAAACACAACTCAGATCTCATGTAAAAATTCAAAAATCTCAACACCCAGTTATATAATTACCCATACGGCTATAACAACTAGAGAGATACATGAAAAGTGAGTCTTATTAAAGATATGATGGGCCCGAATGTCCCAGTACTCATCCTGCCAGGACTGTTCTTGATCCCAACGCGTTTCCCCCCGATTTCACGGGGTTCATCAGGGGATGTATATATTTCGAGATGTCTCAGTTTAATTTAGGCCATCAATCTAAAATCAAAGAGATATCCTCCCTTAACAATTATATGAATATTAATCACTACATGACTCATATTGAATTGCACATACCTCCTCAAAATCATTGAGTACTGGGACATTCGGGCCCATCATATCTTTAATAAGACTCACTTTTCATGTATCTCCCTAGTTGTTATAGCCGTATGGGTAATTATATAACTGGGTGTTAAGATTTTTGAATTTTTACATGAGATCTGAGTTGTGTTTATTTGACTTATGACACATGACAATTTAATTACCCCAGCACACGGCACCTGGTGGTTGGTTTAGGTCTGAAATAGGAGACAGGGACTTAGAGGGCAAGCCGCCGAGGAACGGGGGGCACCCAAAAAATTAAGGTGTGATTACCTCCGTTGTTAGGTAGGGACAAGTATCAGGGAATATTAGATCCCCCTATCCCACCATCCTCATACCTATTTAGTATTAACAGGTGGTGCACGCCCCTGGCCCACTATTCCCCCTTCCCCCCTCCTTTTTTCAGGACCTCACATTATATATCACGACTTGGTAGTGACGAAAACAATTGGGTATTAATTCAGTGTTTTATATTACAAATAATATTTTTAATGACTTTAATAAATGTGACGTTTTAGAGGTTTTTTCTTTTGGTCAAATGAGACCAAAATAGAACTTTTTGGTATCAACTCCACTTGCCATGTTTGGAGGAAGAAGAAAGATGAGTACAATACCCAAAACTCCTTCCCAGCCATGAAGCAGGAGGTTGGAAACATCACACTTTGTGGGTGCTTTTCTGCAAAGGGGACAGTATGATTACACTGCACCGTATTAAAGGGAGGATGGATGGGGTCATATATGGCAAGATTTTGGCTAACAACCTTCTACCCTCAGTAAGAGTACTGAAGATGGTTCGTGGTTGAGTTTGCATCATGACAATAACCTGAAACCCACAGCCATGGCAACTAAGGAGTGGCTCCATAAGAAGCATTTCAAGGTCCTAGCCAGTCTTCAGACCTGAACCAAATAGAAAATCTTTAGACAGAGCTTAAAGGCCCCTTTACACACTGAGACTTTCTAGCGATCCCACCAGCGATCCCAACCTGGCCGGGATCGCTACAAAGTCTCTGGTGAGTCGCTGGTGAGCTGTCAAACAGGCAGACCTGGCCAACGACGCAACAGCGATCCGGACCTGCAGAACGACCTAGCTAGTCATTGGGGACGTTGTAACGCAGCTTTTTGAAAGGGAAGTCGCTAACGAAGTCGCTGTAAAGTCCCCTTTACACACTGAGACTTTCTAGCGATCATGCTGCACAGCGGGAAACAAAGGACCAAAGAATGGTCCTGAACGATTTGTAGCGATCAGCAACTTCACAACAGGGGCCAGGTCGCTGATGTGTTTCACACACTGCAATGTTGCTGGGGAGGTCGCTATTACATCACAAAACCGGGGACGTTACAGCGATGTCGTTTGCGATTTTGCAGTGTGTAAAGCCACCTTAAGTCAATGTTGCCCAGTGACAGCCCCAAAATCTGAAAGATCTTGAGAAGATCTGTATGGAGGAGTGGGCCAAAATCCCTGCTGCAATGTGTGCAAATTTGACCAAGAACTACAGTAAGTGTCTGACCTCTGTAATTGCAAAAAAAGGTTTCTGTACCAAATATTAAGTTCTGTTTTTCTATTGTATAAAATATTTAATTCATGCAATAAAATGCAAATTTACTATTTAAAAATCATACGATTTGATTTCCTGGATTTTTGGGGGGATTCTGTTGGTCACTATTGATGTGTACCTATAATAAAAATTACAGACCTCTCCACTCTTTGTAGGTGGGAAAACATACAAAATCGGCAGTGTATCAAATACTTATTTTACCCAGTGTATTATCTTAGTACCTCATATGGTGAAGTTTATATATTACCCCTTAAAAAGTGGCCAATATAAGGGACATCTTTATAATATTCCCACATGGGGCCATTTTCTACAAATAATGATAATTTTCATGCCGATATAAGCAATCTGAATGCCCTGTGAACAAGTATCACTGTCATGTTTACATGGGCTAATGACCAGGAACAAATATTCTTATGAACGTTTATTTGCCACCCATCAACTAGTCTAAATATATCATTGTAAAAAAAGATGGGAGACTCATAAACTATAAGTTAATCTGACATCTCTACAATCACGGTTTAAAATATCCTGCAGAGTTTTCCTCTCTATTCTTCTTTCTCTGCAATCAGAGATATTACACTGGGGTTTTTTTTAAGATAGCTGTTATCATGGAGTTTTACCCAGATACCAATCAGCATGATTTCAAGCATGAAAGCCATGCACAGCAGCCAAAGTAAAGAAGATAAATGGAAAGGGGTGGTCTAGCATCCGCAGGTAGGAATATAATAAAAACTCATATTTATTAGGAATAAGGTAAAAAAATAGAAATGGGGGAAAAAAGCCAATTATGGGATGGAAGACTGTTTTGATTCAGGGACCGGGGAGGATCAAATAATGCGGAATCCCAAAAAGGTAACACAGTGGCTGGAAACTTAACGGACTGCAGACCTAATCCTGACACACAACTAACAGTAGCCGTGGGGCGTGCCTACGATGACCTGGACGCATCAACAAAGCTGGAGAACTAAATAATCTCACAGATAGAAATATAAGAAAGCTAATCTGCCTCGGAGTAGTCCCCAAAGATAGATAGATAGCCCCCCATATAAAGGCTACGGTGATATAGAAAAAGACAATACAAAGCCAGAAAGGACAGATTTCAGCAAAGGTGAGGCCCAAACTATCTTTATAAAAAAGGATAGGAAAGAGCAACTGTCTGCAGTCGTAAAAACCCTAATAAATACCAGCACTACTGATATGGAAAAAGCCTGAGATTACTAAACCTCTCCCCCACTGTACCAGCACTCAGATGTTACTGGGATCCAAAAAACACTAATACAGATAAGGAACTGAATAATACCAGGCATGACAAAACACAAATCTTGCAGAATCATGGAGATAAGTATACAGACACTCCCAGCAGGGAATGATCCCATTCCACCATGAATTCCACACAGACAAATTAGGAATCATGCATAGTATCAAAACAGAACAACAACAACAACAGCAGAGGTACAAGACCACTTATCTGAGGGAAGCTCTGGAAATGAGCAGAGCTGGTTGCAGAATGTCCTTAACACATATGAGCAATTGACCACTGGCAAGTAACACGAGAAAGCGACTAAGTTAAATAGCCCAATCTGACCCTGATTGCCAGTCCTCTGCAGGTGTGCCGCTTCCATTCCATATATCAACTGCACTGTCAGCACTGACCACAAGAGGGAGCTCCAAACTGGAAAACGTATTCACAACAGAAGACATTGTATCTACGCATTTTGAGCCTACATGGGAATTTTAATCATAATTAAGAGTTATGATTTAGAGTCCCATGTAGTGTCAACCTGGTGTCTTCCATACCATAACTGGCTGTTATTTCTATTCCTTTTTTTACTTATTCCTAATAAATGTGAATTTTTATTAAATTACTACCTGTACATGCTGGACCAGTCCATCCCATTTATCTTCTCTCAGGAACAGGGTTTCAGTTTGTTTGTGCATTGTACCCTGAATTAGGCTTAATTACTTTAAATGGAATATTGGTGAGCTGACGAAGCCTTTCTTTTCCTTTGATTCGTGTAGCAGCCAAAGTATCTGGATGATATGGGCGATAAAAGACGTTTTTACTGGAAAAAGCAGTACTTTTTGAATGTTTTTGTGATTTTTATAGGCAAGCTAGTTACTTATCTCTTTCATGACATCCACTATAGATGTACAATGCAAGTGGCTGTATACAGCAAGCTCATAGGGTGAGCCCGCCCATACTCGACAGATAATGGCTGTGTATTACAGCCAGGAGCTGCCTCTTACAATCATGGGTAGAGCGGAGCTCCATCTATGATTATTAAAAATAAAAATACACATATGTGGTGTCGCCACATTCAGAAAAGTCCAATGTTTCAAAATTTTAAAATAATTAACTGATCGGTAAACAAAATTCAAGAACACCATAATTAAGTTTTTAGGATTTTAATGATACCACAAAAAATGCTGTAACAAGCAATAAAAACATCATACCTATCCCCCCAAAAAAATAGATAAAAACATTGTACTGCTCTGCAAAAAGTAAGCAATCATACAGTTCTATTGACCAAAAAATGAAAACATTACAGGTCTTGGAAAATGGCGACACAACACTCCCGAATATTTTTGTAAATTTCAGATTTTTTTTCACCATTAAAATAATTTAAAAAATGGACATGTTTGGTATTGCCGTAATCATACTGATAAGGAGAATCTTATTTTGAGGTTATTTTTCCATAAAATGTACACCGTAAAAATAATTTCCCAAAAAACATCAGAAATATGTTTTTTTTCACAATTTCTCCCTATTTGGAACTCAAAATTACAGCTTGTTCTGCAAAAAACAAGCTCTCATATGTCTATGCGGACAGAAAAATAAAACAGTTATGGCTCTGGGAAAAAGGGGAGGAAAAACTGAAAACACAAAATGAGAAACTGGCCCCATCATGAAGGGGTTAACCTACAAAAATCAAACAATCACAAGTCTTAACCCCCTCCCTTCCAAATTGTACATATTTGCTACCAGAGGGCCTTTGCAGGAAGGCCAGATCAATGTAGAGGTGCGAAAGGGTTAATACCAGGGATCTTCTGGAACCTGCTAAATGGGGTAGTTTGCGCAAAATCCTTCAGTGGACACCTATTTTGAGTTGACAATAATCCTGGCAATGATGGAAACCATCCAATTAAAATTAGATAAACGCTAATATACTGCTCCTGTGTGCATGATACAGTATAGCAATAGAAGTTGAAATTGTTTTATTAAAAATGTTTCTTACTTTCAGGAAAGTGGACCGCAAACACTCTATCTAAAATAAAAAATATGGAGGTACTCAGCTTCCCCAGATCCAGTGCTTGCTTCATGCGGCTGCTTGGGTCGCAATCTTTTGGCTGCAGTGGTGATGCCATGTCAAAACCACACAACACCACTGAAGCCAATCACTGAGCTCAGAGGCTGCACTGCGGTAGACAACGTTAGCCACAGAGCTTAGTGATTGGCTACAGCGGTGATGTGTACTGTCAACCTGAAGACACCTCTGCAACCAAAACACCGAGACCTGAGCAGCAGTGGGGAGCCAGGGTGGATCCTGAGGAAGGGTTGTGCCTGGTCTGTTACATATGTTATATAGTTTGGGGTCCACTTTACAAAGAGTGGAAAACCGCTTTGACTGTATAATTAAAGTTTTTTTGTAGTTTATGTTCATTAGGCTTATTCTGAGGCTATTTCCTTTGTACATTTTAGGTGGAGGAAGGACAAATGAGACAACTTAATCCTTCAGTAATTAATGTGTCGGACATGGATGTGCCCCAGAATTACTTATCATTTATTGTTACATTACATCCCAGTCATGGATTACTTATTGAACAAAGCATTGGAATAGAACAAATGAAGGAATTACTTAAAACCCACTTGATTAACACAGTTCCCATAGTAAATGACTTCACAATGGAGCACCTAAGAAATGGTATGATTGTAATGATAAATTGGAAAGTTTTTGAAATACTTTAATAAAAGGGCGGACACAAACATAAAAGGACCCATATGTAAGAACACTGTATGAGCGCTAGCTCATCATAATGCACAATTCCAGCTGTTATGGAGGTAGACATGGCCTTCTACCTCTTGGGCCCCTGTGCGGATGTACAGGTTGCACCAATGATATGTCCACCTCTTTTACAATGGCACTTACATTGATAAAGTAAAATTTAAGTTTCCTTGATTATTTTGTTATAAATATATTATCAATGACAACTTCTAATAGAATTTCTGTAGAGAATTGTTTCTCATGTTTCTTTCCATACTTATTTATGTTGCATGCTTAGACATCTTTGATTTTCAATTTGCAAATTTAATGAAAAGATGTCCATTGATGTGATGTCCACACAGATTTTTATACATTTATGGATAGGTTTATATTTTTTATGTTGATAGGTATGAAGCTAGCCTATGTGCACGACAACTCTGAAAACCTTGCCGACAGCTTTACAATTCGGTTGTCCGATGGAAAACATGAAGTGGAGAGAACTATTTTTGTCACCATTATTGGAGTTAATGATGAAAAGCCAATCCTTACAAAGTAAGTGTTATATACTTACCTTATAGTCAAACTACTCATGTCTACAGCAGTATCGAAATGGAATTTTCCCACTACTCTGATGATATTTTGGTACTTTTTCATGTTAATCATCTTTACTTTAAATAAAATAAAATTTTACTTAGCAGCGAACTTAGACATTACTAACTTAGATGTTACTAACAATGTGGCAGATTACAAAGCCTACTTTCATTATTATAGGGAACCTGTCATCATGCTGCCCAAACCACGGCCAGCATGAATCAGACACTGGCAGTGTGATTACAGCCTGGCACAGTGTGCTTTAGCATAAACATACTTTGAAAAGCCATCCGAGGAATATCGGCCCAATTTATGAACGCTTTCATGTCAGTATTCAGCTGTTAAAGCTTTGAAAAGTCGTATCTTTTAGTGCAACTTGAGACTGCACTAAAATGTGACTTTTGACATTCTCACTCTATTTTCACCCAGCTTTGGAAAAGTGGGCCCAGCTGGATTGTCACAGGGTCGTAGCAACTGTCACCCATCAAATTTATGATGACCTGTAATTTTTGTTACACGGCAAATTTTACTTCAGCAGAAACTAAAGTAGGATTTGTAGCAAGATGCTCACAGAGGTGCACTCCACTCATCCAGGATCATGGAGGTGTATGCCTCTTCATGATTCAGAGGCATTTGACCGAAGCACATCTTCTCATAAAGTCAGGCATGAAAAACATCAGCCTTGATGAATCGGGCTCTATGTATCTTATGTGTCTCAGCTGATAAGTCCGATGCGGTTCATGGCCAGCTTCTTCCCTTCCTGATCCTTTTGAATGTCAAGTCACTCCCTATGTACAGATATAGGGAGAGAGATCTGTCAGTTCACTGGAGCAGGGGAGGGAGAAGCCATCAGGAAACATCATTGAACTAATCATTCAATATATATGGCTTTGAAAAGCCAGCTAATCCAATGTAGTCCTCAGCCTGTTTCTTCCCATTCTCATCCCTTTAACAGGTCACCCGATTTACAGAAATATGGAGAGACCTGCCAGTCACCTGCAAGAAGGGAAACAGGCACTGCATTGGACTAGTCATCTGTGACACATAGTCCCAGCTGTTTTTTCAAATGATGTTCATTCTTAAACACCACAATGTTCCAGAATAAAACATACCTTTCTGCAATTATACAACCAGTGCCTGATTTATGCTGCCTATGGTTAGAGTGGCATTAATCTGGTCATTGGTTCTTTTTTAAAAAGAAAATGCCTAGGACCCAGAATTCTATCATAAATTTTATGAAAGGTCACAAAATATTTAGCAAATGTTGGCTTTTTAGTCCCGACCAGTTCTACCAAATTTTTGGAAAGTGGAAGTGGGGCAAATGTTGCATAAATTACAAGAAAAATGTACTTTAGTCCCTGACATTTCTTAGGCACACACGTCTTAATCAATTTGCCACCTCTTACTCCAACGCACCCTTTATCAATACTGCTGTGCAATATCCCAGGGTCATAGTTTTCACAATAAAAATTAATCCTTACAAATCTCTGCTTAATTTAATTTTTCCTTTGATTCCATTTTTTACATCTGCCGTGCCCATACATAAGTGTCTGGCTGTAATCAGACACTAGCTGCATCAGCAGACTCTTTCTTCTGCCTTGACTGTGTTGCAGGCAGGGGCCGCTGCCGCTTCCCTGGGGCCCGCTCGGATCTGGGTTTGCTGCTGCGGCTCGAGTGGTGAACAGACCAGAGCTCGCATAGATGCCCGTCCTTACAACCGTCAAAAAATGGGGTTATGTACAGGGGGAATTGTCTGTGACGCCACCTGTGGGTTGCGGTGAGGGATAGTGACACCGCCGCTGCCTGGTGATGGGGCGCCCGTGGCTTGTGGAACGGGGCAGCTAGATGGGATCCACTCCATGGGTAGGGGAGGTGTAGTCCCGGGGCCCTATGTCGGTACACGGGAGTGATGGCTGCTGGAGGTGGCGTGCCGGATTGTACCGGGGGTCAATGGTGTACTCACAGTTCAGTAATTTCACACAAGTCTAGTGGTAAACCAAGTTGCCTGTGACCGGCTGCTGTTGGAGGGTGTATTCGGGTCCCACACCCTGGTTAGTGAACAGGTGTACCTTCCTCCTGCACGTTATGTTTGTCTCTCCTGTTGGACGACTTCGCATAAAACGGAGAAGTCCACTCCCGGTTTTGTATGTATTTGGGACCTGTGGCCCGCGAAATCTGACCCTTGGGATCTCTGTGGGTTCTGACAAACACCCTATCCCCCGCGTTGGGCTTCCATTTGAAACTTCGTCCTTTGCTAGTTAATTAACAAGGGGGCTTGCAACCTTCCTCGTCCTAGGGTACAGGCACCCCGTCTGTGCATGGCCTCCGGACCGGATTCCCGCTGTCGGCACCGGCGGGCTACGACCCTGCCCTGGTCCACTTAAGGTCTCCCATGACTGAATCTCCGTCACCTGTGGCCCTGTTCACTGTCAGGGGGGTTAACATCAGTAAACTTGTAGAAGGGTAGCCGGAATCCGCTACCTACTCCTTATTTTCAAATAAGTGACGGTGGGAGGCGAGGCAGGGTGTTTCATTCACTACGACCCACTTTTTGATGTCTAGGGCAAACCACCCTCGCCCTCCACAATGTCGGGTGTAGCTCACCATATCTCCGTTTTCCAGATTACGGTCTGGGTGGCCGGTTGTCAAGTGTGGTGCTACATCCCTCTGGGATACGAAAATTTCGGAATCCAATCCCGGTTCATAAATGAAACCCATCCTTTCTGGGGGGTCAAAATAACGGACCTGTCTTATGTACGTCAGGCCCCGGACCCGGAAAGTATCCCGCTGCAGGTGATCCTTTTCTATATAAGTGCGGGCAAGCACATCCGCTTTTCATTTTTCTCAGGCTGCGATCTCCCTGCGCAGCTGCCGTTGCTGCCGCTCCCAGTACGGGGCACGGGCCCCATGCTCCGCCTTCTGCTCCAGAGCCAGGCCCACACGGATGCCCTCGACGCCGGCGACGACCGACCTCTCACATTGCCGTGGGCCCCATCGATCAGTGGCTTGCTCTGCCTCTCTGCAGGTACATTCTGGCTGCTCCACAGCCGTGACGTGGTATTTGGGAGCGCCTGGCGCCGCAGCCGGGGTAGGCTTCCGGTCGGGTGCCGCCTCTGTTGCAGCCGGGCGAACTACCGGAGCCAACGTCATCACTGTTGCGGCCGGGCAGACTGCCAGAGACGACGTCATCACTGTTTCGGCCGGGCGGACTGCCGGAGCCGATGTCATCACTGTTGCGGCCGGGCGGACTGCCGGAGCCGATGTCATCACTGTTGCGGCCGGACGGCCGGCCGGAGCCGATGTCATCACTGTTGCGGCCGGGCAGACTGCTGGAGCCGGGGAAGACGTCCTCGGGGTTGTGGCCTGGCACGGGGCCGGATGGGATGTCGTCAAGGTTGCGGCCTGCCTCGGGGACGAGATGGGTGCCGGATCGGTGGTGCAGGTGAGGCCCGAGGTCCCTGTTGCTGGGTCCTCCTCTTTAGACAAGATGGGTTCCGCTGCCGTGGCTTGGGGTAGCGGGTCGATCAGGGCACTGGCCCCGGACATGGGTGGCGAGGGATGCGACGTGGCAGACGGGGGCAGGCCGGACCCTTCAGCCGGGACGGCCGGTTCCTGGGGAACATAGGGGCGTGGGTCACTGCTTAGCCGCTCCTCCGAGGCCATCTCCATCTCGCGTGCCCAGACAGCTGCAGCCAGGCCCTTCATTTCGGTCATCCACCTAGTCAGGATGAAGTGAGCCTGGGTCTGGATTCTTTGGCACATCTTCTCTGTCTGCTCCTCAATCCAGTCGGCGGTCCTGGGAACGGGACCCTCCACACGCTGGTTGCCGGACCGCTGAGACATCCTGTCACTCTAGTGTCCAGGAACGGATTTCTGCAGAGTCCTGGCGTCCCTGCACTTTATCCTCTCGGATCACATGCTGCTCCTGCCTGCCCTCCCCCTTGGTTTTTCGACAGTAGTCTCGCGGGACCCACTGTCCTTTGCACTTCCTATTTTGGGAGTCACCGGTTTCCGCCTGCGTTCCTAGGGGGCGGGGCCCCGACTTCGAGCCTTTTTCGGGGAAGAAGATGATTCTGTTGTCGTTTTTTGGCGCCAAAGATGGCAGGCAAGATGGCGGCAGTTAAAAATTTTTGATGCCAGGTTCGGCCGCCCGTCCGCACAACTGTCGAAAAAGAGGGTTATGTACAGGGGGAATTGTCTGTGACGCCACCTGTGGGTTGCGGTGAGGGATGGTGACACTGCCACTGCCTGGTGATGGGGTGCCCGGGGCTGGTGGAACGGGGCAGCTAGATGGGATCCCCTCCACAGGTAGGGGAGGTGTAGTCCCGGGGCCCTGTGTCGGTACATGGAAGTGATGGCTGCTGGAGGTGGCACGCCGGATTGGACCGGGGGTCAATGGTGTACTCACAGTTCAGTAATTTCACACAAGTCCAGTGGTAAACCAAGTTGCCTGTGATTGGCTGCTGTTGGAGGGTGTATTCGGGTCCCACACCCTGGTTAGTGAACGGCTGTACCTTCCTCCTGCATGTTATGTTTGTCTCTCCTGTTGGACGACTTTGCATGGAACGGAGAAGTCCACTCCCGGTTTTGTACGTATTTGGAAGCTGTGGCCTGCGAAATCTGACACTTGGGATCTCTGTGGGTTCTGACGGACACCCTATCCCCCACGTTGGGCTTCCGTTTCGCTCTTCTCTGGGCTTCGGGAGAACAAGGCCTGAAACCTCGTCCTCTGCTGGTTAACACTAGAACTACTGAGGTAGTCATTTTGACTACTTTGCACCATGTATTTCTATATAGGTGTCACGAGTCCAGTAGTTCTAGTGTTAATAAACAAGGGGGTTTGCAACCTTCCTCGTCCTAGGGTCCAGGCACCCCATTTGTGCATGGCCTCCGGACCGGATTCCCGCTGTCGGCATCGGCAGTTTATGACCCTTCCCTGGTCCACTTAAGGTCTCCTGCGACCGGATCTCCATCGCCTGTGGCTCTGTTCACTGTCTGCCACCTAGCCAGGTAGTCCATGGGCCCCTACCACTGACTCCACTGCTGTCAGCACTTGACTTCACTACACAACTCCTCCACACTTCAACTTGAACTCCCCTCTTCTTGTCTCCAAACGCAACCCAACTCAACTCAACTATTGTGTTCCCGCCCCTGACACCTCAGGACCCCTAGGTGGGTGTTCTCATCTGCCTGATCCCGCCCACTGGTGTGTCCTTATTATCATGAGGGGGTGGCTAGGCTTTTATGGCTGTGTGTTGTACCTGAGTGTCGTTTTCTGGTGGTAACAAGGAGGATGTACACTTTTGTGACTACCTGGTTTTGCCAGGGTGTCACAACTGCAGTAGTTCACAAAAATTGTAAGACACCTTCGTATTAAACAGGTCCCATCAAAACACAAGGTTTAACCTACTCATAACTGCTTGAGTAACAAAAACTACTCTGCACCGAAAAGCTTATAATACAGTCTAAATAACAAAAGATACTCTGCATCGAAAAGTTTATATTTCAGTCCAAATAACTTAAGATACTCTGTATCAAAAAATGTATAATACAGTCTAAATAATAAAAGATACTCTGCAACGAAAGGCTTACAATACAGTCTAAATAACAAAAGATACTATGCAATGAAAGGCTTAGACTACTTTCACACATCAGTTTTTTGCCATCAGGCACGATTTGGCGAAAAAACTGATGCAACGGATCTGGCGAAAAAACGGATCCGTCGCATCAGTTTTTGCCATCAGTTCTTTCAGTTTTTGGACGGATCCGTTGAGCTACTGAGCATGCTCAGTAGCAAAAAACGGAATCCGTCGCTGTAAAATGTGGTATGCGCATTAAGACGGGTCTGGCGCCCATAGGCTTTCATTGTAAAACACGTCGGATGGCACCGGCGCGATGCGGTTATTTGCAGGGGACAAAAAATGTTTCATTCTGTGTTCTTTCCAGCCGTTGGACAAGCAAATTTTGCCGGATAGAACGCAGAGCCATGCGGCGCAATCCAGCGCTAATGCAAGTCTGTGAGGAAAAACGGATACGGCTGCAGCAGACGTCGGATGCGGTTTTTCTGCAAAGCGTCGAATTGTGCCGGATGGCAAAAACTGGATGTGTGAAAGCAGCCTTATTATACTCTGCAACAAAAAGCTTATAATATAGTCTAAATAAAACATACTCTGCACCAAAAGGCTATTAATCCAGTCTAAATAACAAAAGATACTCTGCACTGAAAAGCTTATAATACAGTCTAAATAACAAAAGATACCCTGCACCGAAAAGCTTATGATACAGTCTAAATAACAAAAGATACTCTGCAACGAAAAGCTTATAATACAGACTAAATAAAACATACTCTGCACCAAAATGCTATTAATACAGTCTTAACAACAAAAGATACTCTGCACTGAAAAGCCTATAATACAGTTTAAATAACAAAAGATACTCTGCAACGAAAGGCTTATGATACAGTCTAAATAACAAAAGATACTCTGCAATGAAAAGCTTATAATACAGTCTAAATAAAACATACTTTGCACCAAAAGGCTATTAATACAGTCTAAACAATAAAAGATACTCTGCACTGAAAAGCTTATAACACAGTCTAAATAACAAAGGATACTCTGCAACCAAAGGCTTATAATACAGCCTAAATAACAAAAAATACTCGGCAACGAAAAGCTTATAATACAGTCTAAATAAAACATACTCTGCACCAAAAGGCTATTAATACAGTTTAAACAACAAAAGATGCTCTGCACTGAAAAGCTTATAATACAGTCTAAATAACAAAAGATACTCTGCATCAAAAGGCTTATAATACAGTCTAAATAACAAATGATACTCTGCACTGAAAATCTTATAATACAGTCTAAATAACAAAATATACTCTGAACCGAAAGGCTTAAAACACAGTCTAAATAACAAAAGATACTCTGCACCGAAAAGCTTATAATACAGTTTAAATAACAAAAGATACTCTGCACCAAAAAGCTTATAATACAGTCTAAATAACAAAACATACTCTGCATTGAAAAGTTTATATTTCAATCCAAATAACATAAGATACTTTGCAATGAAAGGCTATTAATACAGTCTAAATAGCAAAAGATACTCCTCAACGAAAATCTTATAAAGCAGTCTAAATAATAAAAGATACTCTGCACCGAAAAGCTTATAATGCAGTCTAAATAACAAAACATACTCTGCACCAAAAGGCTATTAATACAGTCTAAACAATAAAAGATACTCTGCACTGAAAAGCTTATAACACAGTCTAAATAACAAAGGATACTCTGCAACCAAAGGCTTATAATACAGCCTAAATAACAAAAAATACTCGGTAACGAAAAGCTTATAATACAGTCTAAATAAAACATACTCTGCACCAAAAGGCTATTAATACAGTTTAAACAACAAAAGATACTCAGCACTGAAAAGCTTATAATACAGTCTAAATAACAAAAGATACTCTGCATCAAAAGGCTTATAATACAGTCTAAATAACAAATGATACTCTGCACTGAAAATCTTATAATACAGTCTAAATAACAAAATATACTCTGAACCGAAAGGCTTAAAACACAGTCTAAATAACAAAAGATACTCTGCACCGAAAAGCTTATAATACAGTTTAAATAACAAAAGATACTCTGCACCAAAAAGCTTATAATACAGTCTAAATAACAAAACATACTCTGCATTGAAAAGTTTATATTTCAATCCAAATAACATAAGATACTTTGCAATGAAAGGCTATTAATACAGTCTAAATAGCAAAAGATACTCCTCAACGAAAATCTTATAAAGCAGTCTAAATAATAAAAGATACTCTGCACCGAAAAGCTTATAATGCAGTCTAAATAACAAAACATACTCTGCATCAAAAGGCAATTAATGCATTCTAAATAACAAAAGATACTCTGCACGGACAGTGCTGGCAGTGATGGCAGGTCAGTGCTGGTGGCAGCGGTGGCGGGTCAGTGCTGGCAGCGGCAGGTCTGTGCTGGCAGCGGAAGCTGCAGTGGTTGTGTGGTGGAGTAGGCCAAAACGGCGAGTGTCCAGGATACTCTGTTGGCAGTCTGGGCTTCAAAGAAATGGCGTCCGGAGTGGCGCGAGCGCAGATGGAGCTCTCACTCAAGAGCTCCAACTGCGCACGCGCTGGCTCCAGGCATCATCAGTTGAAGCCCAGACCGTGGACAGACCATCTGGGACACCTGCTGCACAGCCAACGCAGTCCGTACAGCCAGCCGGCTGCCCACACAGGGTGGCAGCCAGCAGGCCACCAGCCTACCCACACAGAGAGACAGCCGGCCGCCTGCACAGAGAGGCAGCCAGCCGCCGACACAGAGAGGCAGCCACCCGCACGCAAAGAACGGCACCCGGCTGCCCGCACAGAGAGCCTCACAGACAGGCCCCCGCTAATTCTCCACCTCCCGGTAAGCTATATCTGGATTTTAAAATGCACCCCTTATTTTCCTCCCAAATTTTTGGGAGTAAAAGTGCGTATTTTAATCCAAAAAATACAGTACTTGGACTTGTCCTTTTAAAGTGGCTAAAGAGAACCAGTCAGAAACTTTTGCAGGACAACAGGTAGTCTTGAAATACCCCATTCCATTTTACCATAAAGACTAAGGGAACATGGCAAAAAAATGCTAAGTGTGCTGAACTTTTCCGAGACCCATGTGCTTTTTTTATATTACAATCACTGTTGACTTGTTTTTGCCTTGTGAGTTATTGTTTTTACTTATAAGATGTTCGGCTATGTTTTGATTTTAACTTATTGAATTTTTGCCCTTATTGCGGAGACCGAAAAAATGCAATTATGGTATTTTTGATTTTTTTTTTTCTTTTTACACTATTCACCGATTGGCTGAATTAATTTTATATTTTGATATAACCAACTTTCCTGGATGCTGCCAAACCAAATATGTTTATGTTTTTAGTTACATTTCCTTATTGTTAACTGGGGAAATAGACGATGGTTCCAATTTTTCTATTTTTTTTTCTATATATATTTTTTAAAACTTTTTTCTAATTTTACATTATTTGCTAGTCTCCTTAGGGGACTTGAACCTGTATACAGTATTGCTATGTATAGTGAAAATCAAGGGCTTTTATGATACCAACCACAGGAGGGATCATATGACAGGCATGTGGGCGTTCAGCCGGCCACCAGCTGTTATGGAGACCCATTAATTCTCTGCCATGATTTTTGGTGGTTAACAGCAGAGATCATCAGGTATTCCGATTGCTGCTGTTAATGGTAGATGTCGGCTATATATTTATAATCATAGAATGGTAGAGTTGGAAGGGACCTCCTGGATCATCTGATCCAACTCCCTGCTGAAAGCAGGATTCACTATATAATCTCACACAGATTTCTGTCCAGTCTCTTTTTGAAGATTTCCATTGAAGGGTAACTCACCACCTCTGTGGTAGCCTGTTACACTCGTTGATTACCCTCACTGTCAAAAAGTTTTTTTTTCCAATATCTAATCCATGTCTCCTCCCAATCAGTTACATCCCATTGCTTCTAGTCTCTCCTTGTGCAAGAGAATAGGGCTAATCCCTCTGCAGTGTGACAACCCTTGAGATACTTGTAGACAGCTATTAAGCCTCTCTTTTTTGCAAGCTAAACAATCCCAGATCCTGTAACCGCTCCTCATAGGACATGGTATGCAGACCGGTCACCATTCGGGTTGCTCTTCTTTGAACATGCTCTGGTTTGTTGATGTCTTTTTTAAAAATGTAGTGCCCAGAACTGGACACAGTATTCTAGATGATGCCTGACCAAAGAAGAGTAGAAGGTGCCTATTCCTTCACGTGATCTAGACTGTATGCTTCTCTTAATACATTCCAAAATTGTGTTTGTCTTTTTTGGTGCTGCATCACACTGGTAACTCATTTTTAATCTGTAATCTATTAGTATAGCTAAGTCTTTTTCACACATGCTGTTGCTCTGACCTAATCCTTTCATGCTGTATATGCTTTTTTCATTTTTCTTGCCCAGATATAGGACTTTACATTTCTTCCTCTTAACGACCATTCTGTTAGTTTTTTTTAATCAGATATTTTTTATTTGAACTTTTCCAACAAAACAAGTATAACAGCCCTGGGGATCGCAGTCCCCTTACCCCACCCCTCCCCCCTCAGTTATCCCCCAACTTAGCAAAAATAAACACTTTAATATATGACATCAAAATCAGATCTCTTTCAATAAAAATAAATAGGTGTATAGAAGGGTTTCTAAATATGCTACATGTAAGTAGGAATTCTTTTTAATTCAAGAAATTGTACTCATATGAGACCAAAATAGAATCTCTGTAACTCTCTGGAAGCCAGGCCCGAACTATCTATGCAAGCGGCCCAGACCTTTTGAAATTTTGCGATACAACCTCTTTTCATGTAGACTACTTTTTCCATATTAATCATCCAATTGACCTTACTAATATATTCCTGAACTGAGGGAATCTGATCATCCAACCAGTGCTGTGCTATCAGCTTTCTAGCTATATAGAGCAGTCTAGCCACTGCTGTTTTGCCATACTCAACTATCATTAGGTCTTCAACATATCCCAGCACACATACCAAAGGTGAACGAACTATCCCCCCACATAGACTTTGTTAATGATATCTACTACTTCTTCCCAGAAACGGTCAAGCCTAGGACAGGACCACATCATATGAATAAGATCTGCAGACTGCGTCTTACATCTATTGCACCTAGGGTTACCTCTGAGTCCAATATTATACAAAAAATTTTTGAGTTCTATATTTTTGATGTATCAATAGTATCTGTGAATAACGGTGAGATTCACTCAAGGATAAGTCTGGCACTCTCTCTAAGGCCCGTTTCACACGTCAGTGAAAAACACTGACGTTCTTCACTGACGTGTTAAACACGCACATGTCCCTCCGTGTTCCATGATTCATGGCACACGTGGGTTGTCATTGTGCAATCCGTGATCCGTGATTGCATATGGACATTACTCACCTGCCTTCGCTCTTGCTGTCCATGGTGCTGAACTCCTCGGCTCTCCAGCGTCCGCCCACCGCTCTCTGCAGCTATTTCCTGGTCGGCTATTCCTGCTCTCATGAATATTCATGAGCCGGGCAGGAGCTGCCGAGAGCGGAGGCTGCACAGCGAATCGCAGGCAAGGTAAGTTGAAAATATTTAATATGTCTGTGATTTTCTGGTACGTGTTTCACGGATCACATATGGATCACACCATAGTGTGGTCCGTGCGTCATCAGTGATGCCAGAAAAAAACTTGTCTCCGTGCAGAATCACGGACACGTGTGTACGCTGCATGGAGATACGTTCAGTGAAAAATCACTGATGTGTGAGCAGACCCATTGATTATAATGGGTCTGCGTATGTCAGTGATTCTGGTACGTATAAAAAAAAGCACATACGTACCAGAATCACTGACGTGTGAAGGGGGCCTAACATTTCTGTCCACTGACCATCTTCCATAGGACCTATTGCGACCATTCTGTTAGTTGCTGCCCACTGTTTCCGTTTATTTAGCTCTTTTTGAATCCTCTCTCTTTTCTAGTATTAGCTAACCATCCAAGTTTTAGGCCATCAACAAATTTAATCAGTTTACCCTGAATTCCTTCATCTAAATCATTGATAAAGATATTGAACAACACAGATCCCAGGACAGAGCCCTGTGATACCCCACTTGAGATTTTCTTCCAACTATATGTACAGCCATTTATAAAAACTCTTTGGGTTCAATCACTGAGACAATTTTGATTCCACCTAATAGTTTTCTTGTCCATTTCATGATGTATATTTGTGATTTTTCCTGAAGACGTAGATATCCTATCACTGAAATGCATATAAATAAATCACATTCAAGTCATCCTGATTATTTCATCCTTCCACGGTAGCGCGGTGGTTTAACCCTTTCCTCACTAACCTACGATTCACATTTATATTTACTATCTAGCAGCTCCTGCCCCCCTCCCTGACAGGTGGTGTGCTCTGTTATATTGCTACTGACTTATCAATCAGCCAAGGGAGGGTGCTGCTATGTAGAACATGCAGTGTGACGCTGTGTAGCTACATGTACATCAACACTGTTCTGTCTGTGCTCTTCCACTCACAAAGGGACAAACAAACCAGGGGAGATGTTAGGTAACCACATGTCCCAATATAGCCTAAAGTACAATAAACCTGACCCTGTTTTGTACCTACCTAATTGAGGAGCTTGACACCCTAAAGTTGCGCATTGGTACTCTCACTCAATATCGGCTGACAGTAAATGTCATTATCTGATCCCTAAACTATAAACCAAGTGTAACAAAAACACCTATAAACATAAAAGAAGTATACACTGGCAGAGGGTCATTTATAAACATAAAAGAAGTGTACACTGGCAGAGGGTAAGACACAGGGCTAAAGACATGTCCACACAGTCGGACAGGAAAGACAGAAGAAATTGAAAGCGCCTCAAAAAGACTTATGGATTTAGTGGAACACCTATAAATCCTAAATGAAACAGAATGGGTGAATACTGTAAAGGAAAACACAAACAAACCGCAAAGAAAAGCAATTACTCAGCAAGATTATTCTAAACTGAGGAGCTATAACTCCAAAAATTCATCAACCTTGGAATATAGCCACCACTGGAGGCATGTGCATGGTGAGTATAAATAACCCCTCCCAAGATGTGATAGGGCAACAAAAAAAGAGAGTGAACACACCGGAGTAGACATAAAACAAAGAGGCAAAGGAAAGGAAAGACAAAAGAACTAACAGCAGTTGGACCAAGACAAAACATGCTGTGGTCCAAAGGAGACAGAAATCTACCACAAAACTACAGGTCACCGAATTAAGCCCCGAAGTTGAGCCATGACAGTACGCCCCCCCTTCTACAAGGGGCCACTGGACCCTCAGAAACCCCCATTCTCTGAAGATGCTAATGAAACTCTTATCAGTCGTTCTTCATGAAGATTCTCTGTATTGACCCAGGAAGTATCTTCTGGACCATAACCTTGCCACTTGACTAGATATTGCAGACGGCACCTGAAGTGCCTCGATCCAAAGACTTGTTCATAAGCCACTTCATACTCCTGATTCTCCTTCAGATCCATCTCAATAATGTCTTGAGGACCAAGCATCCCTTCACATCTCTTTAGAAGGGAAGAATGGAACCAGTTCTTGATTTTCCAAGCTACAGGAAGCTGACGTTTAACCATTACTGGACTCAAAACTTAAGTAATCCTGTAAGGACCAACAAATTTAAGAGCAAATTTCCTAGCCATACATTTTTCAAGGCCAACCACACAAACTCTCCCACCCTAAAGATAGGAGCCATTCTGCATCTGCGGTTTGCTTTCTTTTTTGCCGATCACTAGTGTCACGCTGTTATTGCAGGACTCCCAGTGACCAGCACAAGACAGTGGAAACACCAGAGTAATGTCATGCCGGAGAGGGGAGGACCTCCAGTGAGTGATGCAACACACTGGGCATACTTGGAAAACAATACAACAATGGGCTCTCATGCTAGGGAGAGGGGAGTGGGGTCACTTCCTAGCACTCACCTGAGGCTGAACGATGCACTCTCTAACGTTTCTAGATCTCTTTGTTTATCTTTTCAGTCTGTCCATTAGTCTTGTGATGATAACCTGAAGAATATGACAATTTGATACCCAATCTGGGGCAGAAACTATGTCAAAAGATTGGCAAAAACTGGATTTTCTATCGGAAATAATGTTTTTGGGAACAGCATGTAATTTAACAGCATAAGAAATGAATAATGTATCTAAGCTAATAGCCATAGGCAATTATATAAGTGAACCAAATGAACCATCTTGCTGAAATGATCCACCAGCACCCACACAACAGTATTACCGCCAGAATTAGGCAAAGTAGCGACAAGTCCATGGACAAGTGGGTCAAGGGCTGTGACGGAATCTCGTTAGGCAGATGATAACCTGCTGGGGCCTAACAAGAAGCTTTAGCCCTGGCACAGCCTCTGCATTTACAAACACATTCATCAACATCTTTACGAGCATTCTGCCACCAAAAGGACCTAGAAAGAGATCTCCAAGTGACAGAAGAACCCGGATGCTAAAGGCCGCGTTACACGCTGCGATATTGTGACCGATATCGCTAGCGTGGGTACTCGCCCCCATCGGTTGTGCGACATGGGCAAATCGCTGCCCGTGGCGCAAAACATTGCCCAGACCTGTCACACTACTTACCTGCCAACCGACATCGCTGTGACCGGCAAACCGCCTCCTTTCTAAGCGACGTTCAGCGACGTCACAGCTGCGTAACTGAACCGCCGCCCAATAGAAGCGGAGGGTTGGAGATGAGCGGGACGAACATCCCGCCCACCTCCTTCCTTCCGCATTGCGGGCGAGAGGCAGATAAGGAGAGGTTCCTCATTCCTGCAGTGTCACACATACCGATGTGTGCTGCCACAGGAACGAGGAACAACTTCGTTACTGCTGCAGCAACGATATTAGAGAATGGACCCCCATGTCACCGATGAGCGATTTTGCACGTTTTTGCAACGATGCAAAATCGCTCATAGGTGTCACACGCAACGGCATCACTAAAGCGACCGGATGTGCGTCAAAAATTCCGTGACCCCAACGAGATCGCTTGAGCGATGTCGCAGCGTGTAAAGCAGCCTTAAGCCAAAATGGAATCATGCTCCCCCTCAAGAAGATCCATTTGTAAAGAGGACAAAACATACAGTTTGTTTACAGGCAAACCCTCGTGCACACTTTGTTAAGCATCCTGAATGCGCTGTCTGAGATTAATCTCCACAGCATCCACCACCCCCCCCTCACTAATAATCTTAACAGGATTTTTGTACCTCAACTCTGGACCAAAACTATGAAACAAAGTGTCAGCTTTAATATTCTTAGATCCAGGGAGATAAGTCACCGAGAAATCAAACCGAGCAAAGAAAAGAGCACACTGGGCTTGTCTGGTGTTTAGAGACTTGGCAGCCTCAATATACAATAGGTTTTTATGATCGGTAAAGATTGTAACCTTATGTCTAGCCTCCCCAACCAGTGTCTCCATTCCTCAAATGCTATTTTAACAGCTAAAAGCTCACGGTCACCAATATCATGGTAAAATTCAGTTTGAGAGAACTTCTGAGAATAAAAGGCATAAGAATGAAGGTAACCATTCTTTTTTTGTAAAATAAGAACCCCTATCCCCACAGCAGAAGAATCTACTTTGACCACAAAGGGCAGATCAATATAAGGTTGACTAAAAACAGCGGCTTTAGGAAAGGCTGTTTGGTAGGTAGAAAAGGCATTTATTGCCTCAGCTGACCATGAGGAAAAATCTGTTTCCTTCTTGGTTATGTCAGTTAAAGGCTTGACTATGAGAAATGTTTTAATGAACTTCAGGTAACAATTTGCAAAGATTTGAAATCTCTGCAATGTTTTAAGGTTACTCGATTGCACCCAATCAAGGATGGCGTATAACTTTACTGGATTCGTGTGAAACCCTGAAGCAGAAACCAGGTGACCTAAGAATTAGACTTGCTACACTTCATATTAATATTTCTCTAGCTTAGCAAATAAATGATTGTCACAAAGAATCTGAAGCACCTGATTGCCATATCCTGTTGTTCCTCCTGAGAACATATGTAAACTAACATGTTATTCAGATAGATCACCGCAAATGCACCAGAATGCAAAAAAAAGTCATTTTTAAAACTCTGAAAAACTGCTGGAGCATTGGTCACACCAAACACCATCACCGGATTTTCAAATTGACCCTAAGGTGTATTAAAATAATTTTTCCATCCATCACCCTGTCAAATACATATGACGTTAAATGCTCCCCTTAAGTACAATTTAGAAAACCATATACAGTCATGGCCAAACGTTTTGAGAATGCTACAAATATTAATTTTTACAAAGTCTACTGCTTAAGTTTTTCTAATGGCAATTTGCATATACTCCAGAATGTCATAAAGAGTGATCAGCTTAACAGCAATTACTTGCAAAGCCAATATTGGCTAAGAAAATGAACTTTTACCCCCAAAACACATTTCAACATCATTGCATTCCTGCCTTAAAAGGAGCAGCTAACATTGTTTTAATGATTGTTCCATTAACACAGGTGTGGGTGTTGATGAGGACAGGGCTGGCGATCAATCAGTCATGATTAATAGTGATGAGCGAGCATGCTTGTCACTACTCGGTACTCGCACGAGTATCGCTGTACTCGGGCTGCTCGGCGGGGACCGAGTAATCTCGCGATACTCGTGCTGTACTCGTGGTCTTCATTTCTGCATGTTGGCGCTCTTTTGAGAGCCAGCCCTCATGCAGGGATTGGCTGGCAGACCACTGCAATGCCACAGCCCTGTTAGTTGTGGAATTGCAGTGATTGGCCGGCCTGCACAGCGTGACCGAGCCTTTATATCGGCCGGCGCGCTGTGCTCTGCTCACAGCTATTCAGACAGTCAGTGTAGGGAGAGTGTCGCTGATTCAGGGAAAGCTTTGCGGCCCTTTATAGCTTTTTCAGTTGCAGGGCTGCAAACAGTGTGACCAAAAGTCCTTCTCAGGACTATTCTAGTTGTATACAGGCAGGCAGGGTATAGCCAGGTCGGAGTACAGTAGCAGAGTCCTTCTCAGGACTATTGTTGCTATATACAGGCAGGGTATAGCCAGGTCTGAATACAGGCTAGTGACCAAAAGAGTCCTTGTCAGGACTATTGTACCAGTATACAGGCAGGCAGGCAGGCAGGGTAGTGGTGACCGTATACCAGCCTTCATCATATCTGGGGCTGGTGTACACAGTGTAAAACAGTCCAGATAGTGTCTGACTTGTCTGTAATTGTCGCTCCCCAAAAAAACCTGTTAGGTTCTTATTGCGTCCGTGCTTGGTTTTTAAAACCGCACGTGTGTGCCTGTTGGTGGCAGCGTACAGGTGCACTTGTGTGCAATTTCCACACACTTTGATATAACGCACAAGTAGTGAATATACACGTCAGCAGTGCACAGCATTGCAAAATGCGCAAGGGCATTGTCAAGGAACAAGGAAGTGGACGTGATGGTGGTGCAGGCAGAGGCCGAGGTCGTGGGCAAGCTCTAATTTCGCCACAACAAAGGGCCACATCTAGTCGCTCGCACGTCCTGTCCCAAATTCTTGGGGACCGCAGCAGTACACCGCTCTTGAACCAAGACCAGTGTCAACAGGTTGTTAGTTGGATAGCAGATAATGCTTCCAGTCAGATTGGCACCACCACAAACACTCTGTCTTCCACACGGTCAAGTGTCAGTAGCCGTGATACTGCACCGCACATTTCTGAACCTGATCCTCCTTCCTACCACCAGGCTGAGTACACGTCCTCCTCGGACATTAATGATCCCACACTTGGACACTCGGAAGAGCTGTTCACGTTTCCATTCACACATTCTGGCCTCTCGCCAGCTCATATTGAAGTGGGTCATGAGGAGATCGTCTGTACAGATGGCCAAATATTTGAGCAGCCACGTTCTCACGAAGTTGGCAACGTGTCTCAACAAGTGGTGGACGATGATGAGACACAATTGTCAGGAAGTCAGGAGGAGGAGCAGGGTGCGGAAGAGGAAGACGACGTGGTGGATGATCCAGTAACTGACCCAACCTGGCAGGAGGATATGCAGAGCGAGGACAGCAGTGCACAGGGGGAGGGAGGCGTAGCATCACAACAGGCAGTAAGAAGCAGGGTGGTGGCCCCAGGCAGAAGTCAGGCAACCGTTCCCCGGAACAACACGACGACACAAGGTGCCTGTACAAATGTTAGGTCTTCCCGAGTCTGGCAGTTTTTTAAGTTGGATCCAGATGATTCAAAAAAGGCCATTTGCAACAGCTGCCGTGCCAGCATCAGCAGGGGTACCAAAACTAGCAGCCTGACCACCACCAGCATGATCAGGCACATGTCAGCCAAGCACCCGACTTTGTGGGAAGTACAACAGAGTCGAGGAGCAGTGCTTGCTGATGTCACTGCTACGTCTTCGCTGGTTGTGCATGCGAGCCAATCCCCTGTCCATGCTGCCTGCGAACAAGCCTCCTCCACTCCTGCACCTGCAGTTGCCTATGCAGAAAGAACACCATCATCAAGCACGTCCTTGTCCCAGCGCAGCGTTCAGTTATCCATTCAGCAAACCTTTGAACGCAGGCGCAAATACACTGCCAACACCCCACATGCCACAGTTCTAAATGCTAACAGTACCTGCATCACCTAAGCCGTCGGGAAATGGGTCAAACTCCACACATAACACCTGAGGAGTGGAGATGGATGTCAGACCTATGTACCATCCTCCAAAACTTTGAGGACTCCACCAAGATGGTGAGTGGTGATGACGCCATTATTAGCGTCACCATACCGCTACTCTGCCTTCTAAAACGGTCTCTGCTGAAAAACAAACATGATGCATTGCAGGCGGAGCGCGATGAGTTGCAGCAAGAAACAGTAGTGGGTGTGGGTGATAACACACAGCCCAGCCTCGTCTCATCACAACGTGCAGTGGAGGACTATGACGAGGAGGAGGATGAAGACATGGAGCAACTCTCCAGCCAAATTGAGGATATGACATGCACACCAGTCATATCCTCGGTTCAGCGTGGCTGGCCAGAGGACAGGGTAGATGAGGAGGAGGAGGAGGAGGAGGAGGAGGACAGCATGTTCAGTCATCTTGTTGGTCAGGCTACTGAAGTCCTGGCTGTTAAGAGTCTGGCGCACATGGCTGACTTTATGGTAAGCTGCCTGTCTCGTGACCCTCGCGTTAAGAACATCTTGGCCGACAATCATTACTGGTTGGTAACACTGTTAGACCCACGCTACAAGGAGAACTTTTTGTCTCTTATTCCCGTGGAGGAGAGGTCAACCAAAATGCAGCAGTTCCGGAAGGCCATACTCACGGAAGTAGGCAAAGCATTCCCCTCACAAAACGCTAGCGGCATAGGTCAGGAATCAGTGGACAACCGAGGCGTACAGCCGAGAGAGGCACAAGTCCAATCCGCCAGAGGTAGGGGAACAGTCTTTAAGATGTGGGACAGTTTTCTCAGCCCCTCACGTACCACAGCCCCTGAGGTGCGGGGTAGTGCCACAAGAAATCCTAAGTTTGCCCAGATGCTGAAGGAGTACCTTGCAGATCGAACAACTGTACTCCAACATTCCTCTGTGCCTTACAATTATTGGGTATCCAAGCTGGACACGTGGCATGAATTGGCTCTCTACGCCTTGGAAGTCCTGGCCTGCCCTGCTGCTAGCGTTTTGTCAGAGCGTGTTTTTAGTGCCGCAGGTGGAATCATTACAGATAAACGCACCCGCCTGTCAACTGAAAATGCTGACAGGCTGACTCTGATCAAGATGAACAAGGGTTGGATTGGGCCAGACTTCACCACACCACCAGCAAATGAGAGCGGAATTTAAAGTTTGCCATGTACCTCCACTCACCCATGGGTACACACTTCTGGACTTTGGATAATCGCTGGACTGCTCCTCCTTCTCCTCATGCGCCACCATGATGATGACCGTTACAAATTGCAATACTTAGGCCTTTGTTTCAGGTATACCCCCAGTGGTAAATTTTTTCGCCCATTCTTTGCAGAATGGACATTACAACGACAGGAGACCCGCTACTTTGCAATGGGAACAATGTTTTGAGGCCCTCATGCACGTCTCTACCCAGGGACAACGTGGAGCCTCCCAATTTTTGGCTGCCCTGCCTAAGGGCTATACTATAATACACCCACTTCCTTAAAATGGACACTTAATGTTTTGAGGCCCTCATGCACGTCTCTACCCAGGGACAACGTGGAGCCTCCCAATTTTTGGCTGCCCTGCCTAAGGGCTATACTATAATACACCCACTTCCTTAAAATGGACACTTAATGTTTTGAGGCCCTCATGCACGTCTCTACCCAGGGACAACGTGGAGCCTCCCAATTTTTGGCTGCCCTGCCTAAGGGCTATACTATAATACACCCACTTCCTGACAATGGACACTTAATGTTTTGAGGCCCTCATGCACGTCTCTACCCAGGGACAACGTGGAGCCTCCCAATTTTTGGCTGCCCTGCCTAAGGGCTATACTATAATACACCCACTTCCTTAAAATGGACACTTAATGTTTTGAGGCCCTCATGCACGTCTCTACCCAGGGACAACGTGGAGCCTCCCAATTTTTGGCTGCCCTGCCTAAGGGCTATACTATAATACACCCACTTCCTTACAATGGGCACTTCAGGTTTACAGGCCATCATGCACGTCTCTATCCAGGGACAATGTGGAGCCTCCCAATTTTTGGCTGCCCTGCCTAAGGGCTATACTACAATAGACCCACTTCCTTACAATGGGCACTTCAGGTTTACAGGCCATCATGCACGTCTCTATCCAGGGACAACGTGGAGCCTCCCAATTTTTGGCTGCCCTGCCTAAGGGCTATACTATAATACACCCACTTCCTTCCAATGGGCACTTCAGGTTTACAGGCCCTCATGCACGTCTCTATCCAGGGACAACGTGGAGCCTCCCAATTTTTGGCTGCCCTGCCTAAGGGCTATACTACAATAGACCCACTTCCTTCCAATGGGCACTTCAGGTTTACAGGCCATCATGCACGTCTCTATCCAGGGACAATGTGGAGCCTCCCAATTTTTGGCTGCCCTGCCTAAGGGCTATACTACAATAGACCCACTTCCTTCCAATGGGCACTTCAGGTATACAGGCCATCATGCACATCTCTATCCAGGGACAATGTGGAGCCTCCCAATTTTTGGCTGCCCTGCCTAAGGGCTATACTACAATAGACCCACTTCCTTACAATGGGCACTTCAGGTTTACAGGCCATCATGCACGTCTCTATCCAGGGACAATGTGGAGCCTCCCAATTTTTGGCTGCCCTGCCTAAGGGCTATACTACAATAGACCCACTTCCTTACAATGGGCACTTCAGGTTTACAGGCCATCATGCACGTCTCTATCCAGGGACAATGTGGAGCCTCCCAATTTTTGGCTGCCCTGCCTAAGGGCTATACTACAATAGACCCACTTCCTTACAATGGGCACTTCAGGTTTACAGGCCATCATGCACGTCTCTATCCAGGGACAACGTGGAGCCTCCCAATTTTTGGCTGCCCTGCCTAAGGGCTATACTATAATACACCCACTTCCTTCCAATGGGCACTTCAGGTTTACAGGCCATCATGCACGTCTCTATCCAGGGACAATGTGGAGCCTCCCAATTTTTGGCTGCCCTGCCTAAGGGCTATACTACAATAGACCCACTTCCTTACAATGGGCACTTCAGGTTTACAGGCCATCATGCACGTCTCTATCCAGGGACAATGTGGAGCCTCCCAATTTTTGGCTGCCCTGCCTAAGGGCTATACTACAATAGACCCACTTCCTTCCAATGGGCACTTCAGGTTTACAGGCCATCATGCACGTCTCTATCCAGGGACAATGTGGAGCCTCCCAATTTTTGGCTGCCCTGCCTAAGGGCTATACTACAATAGACCCACTTCCTTCCAATGGGCACTTCAGGTTTACAGGCCCTCATGCACGTCTGTATGCAGGGGCATTTGTGAACCTCACAATTTTGGACTGCCCTGGCAAAGGAAAATACTACAAAGACTCACTTCCTCAAAATGGGCACATTAGACTCAAGAGGCCTTCATGTACGTCTCTTCTCAGGGACATCGGAGTGCCACACAATGTTTTCACGTAAAATCTTTCATGTATTAATCTCAAAAAGTAACATACACCAGCTCTATCTCACTATTGCGTATGTGCCCTTAACATTTCTGCCATGAAAAATCATTTTGGGGTCATTTTGGAAGGTTTTCTGGTGAGTCCGTAAAAATGGCGTCAAACGCGGACAAAATTGTTCACAGCTGTGACTTTTGAGTGATAAATGCTTCAGGGGGTCTTCCCCATGCTGTTGCCATGTCATTTGAGCACTCTTCTGAGACTTTTGTGACATTTTTAGGGTTTCTCCATGCTGCCGGGGGGTCATTTCACAAAAATACTCGGGTCTCCCATAGGATAACATTGGGCTCGTTGCTCGGCCCGAGTACACGAGTATCTTGGGAGGCTCGGCCCGAGCTTCGAGCACCCGAGCTTTTTAGTACTCGCTCATCACTAATGATTAAGTAAGAATGACACCACTGGACACTTTAAAAGGAGGCTGGTGCGTGGTATCATTGTTTCTCTTCAGTTAACCATGGTTATCTCTAAAGAAACACGTGCAGGCATCATTGCTCTGCACAAAAATGGCCTAACAGGGAAGAGTATCGCAGCTACAAAGATTGCACCTCAGTCAACAATCTATCGCATCATCAAGAACTTCAAGGAGAGAGCTTCCATTGTTGCCAAAAAGGCTCCTGGGCGCCCAAGAAGGACCAGCAAACGCCACGACCGTATCTTAAACCTATTTCAGCTGCGGGATCGGACTACCAACAGTGCCGAGCTATCTCAGCAATAGCAGCAGGCTGGTGTGAGTGCTTCTGCATGCACTGTCAGGCGGAGACTCTTTGAGCAAGGCCTGGTTTCAAGGAGGATAGCAAAGAAGCCACTTCTCTCCAGAAAAAACATCAGGGACCGACTGATATTCTGCAAAAGGTACAGGGAGTGGGCTGCTGAGGACTGGGGTAAAGTCATTTTCTCAGATGAATCCCCTTTTCGATTGTTTGGGACATCTGGAAAACAGCTTATTAGGAGAAGGAGAGGTGAGCGCTACCACCAGTCTTGTCTCATGCCAACTGTTAAGCATCCTGAAACGATTCATGTGTGGGGTTGCTTCTCAGCCAAGGGAATCGGCTCACTCACAGTCTTGCCTAAAAACACAGCCATGAATAAAGAATGGTACCAGAATGTCCTCCAAGAGCAACGTCTCCCAACTGTCCAAGAGCAGTTTGGCGCCCAACAATGCCTTTTCCAGCATGATGGAGCACCTTGCCATAAAGCAAAGGTGATCAGTAAATGGCTCATGGAACAAACATAGAGATTTTGGGTCCATGGCCAGGAAACTCCCCAGATCTTAATCCCATTGAGCACTTGTGGGTGATCATCAAGAGACGGGTGGACAAACAAAAACCAACAAATTCTGGCAAAATGCAAGCATTGCTTATGCAAGAATGGACAGGTATCAGTCAGGATTTGATCCAGAAGTTGATTGAGAGCATGCCAGGGAGAAGTGCAAAGGTCCTGAAGAAGAAGGGTCAACACTGCAAATATTGACTTGCTGCATTAACTCATTCTAACTGTCAATATAACCTTTCGGTACTCATAATATGATTGCAATTATATTTCTGTATGTGATGTAAACATCAGACAAACACAATTAAAAACCAGAGGGCAACAGATCATGTGAAAATATAATTTTGGTGTCATTCTCAAAACTTTTGTCCACGACTGTAGCTCCAGCCAATTGATTAAACAGTTCCGGTATGAGGAGTAAAGGATAAGAATTGCGGACCGTGATTTTATTAATTTCTCTAAAACCCAAGCATCGATGTAACCCTCCATCTTTTTTCTTTAAGAGAGACCCCATGGCAACTGGAGAGATGGATGGCTGTATATGCCTCTTAGCCAGATGTTTTTGAATAGGGCCTCTTTAGAAGAGAGAGGTTGAAAAACAAGACTTAAGGCCACTTTACACGCTACGATACAGCTATCGATATTACTAGCAAGCATACCCGCCTCCATCGGTTATGCATCACGGGCAAATCGCTGCCCGTGGCGCACAACATCGCTTACACCCGTCACATGGACTTACCTTCCCTGTGACGTCACTGTGGCCGGCAAACCGCCTCCTTTCTAAGGGGGCGGTTCATGCGGCATCACAGCGGCGTCACACGGCAGCCGTCCAATAGAAGCGTGGGGGTGGAGATGAGCGGGTGGAATATCCCGCCCACCTACTTCCTTCCTCATTGCCGGTGGACGCAGGTAAGGAGATGTTCGTTGTTCCTGCGGTGTCACACATAGCGATGTGTGCTGCCGCAGGAACGACGAACAACCAGCTGCATGCACCCCCAACGATATTATGAAAAGGAGCGACGTGTTAACGATCAACGATTTTTTACATTTTTGCAATCGTTGATCATTGCTCCTAGGTGTCACACGCTGCAATGTCGCTAATGACGCCGGATGTGCGTCACTAACGTCATGACCCCGACGATATATCGTTAGCGATGTCGCAGCGTGTAAAGCACCCTTTAAGCATTTTTGCATCTGCTATGAAGTTGATAGCATAAGCCATGTCCTGTGTGGTGGGAGAACTTCACACTCAGTTTAAAAATATACATCATCAAAGTCCCGAATGAATTCTGGAAGGTAAAACCTCATAGAAGCCAAGAGTCTAAATAAACAACTAGAAAATAAAGAATCGCCCCAAGACTTAATCTCTTGAGTCTCCCAATTCCTAGTAGGATTGTGCTTAACTAGCCAAGTCAAGCCTAACACTAATTTTACAGGTAAAGAAGGAAACGCCACAAATGTATTGAATTCAGTATATAATACCCCTACCATCATACATAAATCTTTGACCTTTCAGGTCACATGGCTTTGAGAAAGAGGAGAATTATCAATCCCTGAAACTTGAATTTGAAGACTGAGAGTAGAGACATTATACTCACAGTTTAATAGCGAAGTCATGATTAATAAGATATAAAGCAGATCCTGAATCCACAAATGCAGGAGTAATATAAAAACTTGTTTTATTCTTCAAGAACAAACTATAAACCAAGTGTAACACAAAGCACTAATAAACATAAAGGAAGTGTACACTGGGTGAGACACAGAACTAAAGATGTGTTCACAAAGTCGTACAGAGAAGACAGAAAACCTGAAAGAAACACAAAAAGACTTATGGAATAAGTGTAACCCCTCCAAAACCTAGCTTAACAATAAAGGGAAGAAACTGGAAAGGGAAACACAAAAAAACGCAGGGAGAAACAAAAGTGATTACTCAGTAAGATTAAGTAATACACAATGTATCAGTTTTAGAACATATAGAATCTATGAGATAATGTACAATGCCTTGCGAAGGTATTTGGCCCCCTTGAATTTTTCAACCTTTTTCTACATTTCAGGCTTTTGTAAAAAATAATAAACTGAAAATTGCGATGTGCAATAGTATTCGGCCCCTTTACTTTCAGTGCAGCAAACTCACTCCAGAAGTTCATTGAGGATCTCTGAATGATCCAATGTTGTACTAAATGACTGATGATGATAAATATAAGCCACCTGTGTGTAATCAAGTCTCCGTAAATGCACCTGCTCTGTAATAGCCTCAGTGTTCTGTTTAAAGCGCAGATAGCATCATGAAGACCAAGGAACACAGCAGGCAGGTCCGTGATACTGTTGTGGAGAAGTTTAAAGCTGGATTTGGTAACAAAAAGATTTCACACAACTTTAAACATCCCAAGAAGCACCGTGCAAGCGATCATATTGAAATGGAAGACGTATCATAATACTGCAAATTTACCAAGACCCGGCCGTCCCTCAAAAATTAATCTCAAACAAGGAAAAGACTGATCAGAGGTGCAGCCAAGAGGCCCATGATAACTCTGGATGAACTGCAGAGATCTACAGCTGAGGTGGGAGAGTCTGTCCATAGGACAACAATCAGTCGTACACTGCACAAATCTGGCCTTTACAGAAGAGTGGCAAGGAGAAAGCCATTTCTCAAAGATATCCATAAAAAGTGTCATTTAAAGTTTGCCACAAGCCACCTGGGAGACACACCAAACATGTGAAAGAAGGTGCTCTGGACAGATGAAACCAAAATTGAACTATTTGGGCACAATGCCAAATTATATGTTTGGCCTAAAAGCAACACAGTTCATCACACTAAACACACCATCCCCACTGTCAAACATGGTGGTGGCAGCATCATGGTTTGGGCCTGCTTTTCTTCAGCAGGGACAGGGAAGATGGTTATAATTGATGGGAAGATGGATGGAGTTAAATACAGGACCATTCTTGAAGAAAACCTGTTGGAGTTTGCAAAAGACCTGAGGCTGGGACGGAGATTTGTCTTTCAAAAAGACAATGATCCAAAACATAAAGCAAAATCTACAATGGAATGGTTCACAAATAAACGTATCCAGGTGTTAGAATGGCCAAGTCAAAATCCAGACATGAATCCAATCGAGAATCTGTGGAAAGAGCGAAAACTGCTGTTCACAAACGCTCTCCATCCAACCTCACTCAGCTCCAGCTGTTTGCAAAGGAAGAATGGGCAAGAATTTCAGTCTCTCAATGTGCAAAACTGATAGAGACATACCCCAAGCGACTTGCAGCTGTAATCACAGCAAAAGGTGGTGCTACAAAGTATTAACTTAAAGGGGCCGAATAATATTGCACGCCCCAATTTTCAGTTTATTATCTAATATATCAAGCTGAATGTGTGTACGTATGTATGTGTGTGTATGTATGTCCGGGATTGGCATCTGCACCGTCGCAGTTACAGCCACAAAATTTTGCACACTCACACTTCTGGACCCCAAGAGAGTCATGGGCTATGTTGTGAGGTGAAATTTTAACCCCGCGCGTTACAATTTACCAATCAATTTTGCCCCTATCTACATAATGGGGAAAAAGTGAAACAAAAAGTGTATCCGCACCGTCGCATTTACAATCACGAAATTTTGCACAGACACCTCATGTGACCCAGGGAACGTCTTAGACTATGTTTTGACAGGAAAATGTAACCCCCGCACTTTACAGTTACTCTCCAAAAAACATGGCTCCATTAAAGTAAATGGAGCCTGGAACTACAGGTTATTAGTAGGAGCTGTGATTGGTTGCTATAGGAACAAAAGACATTCATAGTATAAGAAGCTTATATGTGAAGTAATAAGATGTCGGTGGGGAGACGGATATAGAGAGACAGACAGAGAGACAGAGAGATAAAGACAGACAGGGAAAGAGACAGACAGAGACAAACGGTGAAAGAGACAGACAGAGACAGACCTGGAAAGAGGCAAACCTGGAAAGAGACAGACGGTGAAAGAGACACACAGAGACAAACGGTGAAAGAGACAGACAGAGACAGACCTGGAAAGAGACTGACCTGGAAAGAGACAGACAGTGAAAGAGACAGACAGAGACAAACAGTGAAAGAGACAGACAGAGACTAACCTGGAAAGAGACAGATGGTGAAAGAGACAGACAGAGACAAACGGTGAAAGAGACAGACAGAGACTGACCTGGAAAGAGACTGACCTGGAAAGAGACTGACCTGGAAAGAGACAGATGGGGAAAGAGACAGATGGGGAAAGAGACAGATGGGGAAAGAGACAGACAGACATGCAGACAGGGACAGAGACAGGCAGACAGGGAAGGAGGAGAGAACCAGAAAGACAGACAAAGATAGATGGGGAAAGAAACAGACCTTAATAGAGACAGACGGGGAAAAAGAGACAGAGAAATAGAGACAGACAAGGAAAGAGACAGACAGAGACAGGCAGACATGGAAAGAGAAGTACAGACAAAGAGACGGGGAGACAGACGGGGAAAGAGACAGACCTGGGAAAGAGACAGATGGGGAAAGAAACAGAGAAAAAGAGACAGACAAAAAAAGAGACAGACAGAGACAGGCAGATGGGGAAAGAGACAGACTGGGAGAGAGACAGACGGTGAAAGAGACAGACCTGGAAAGAGACAGACGGAGCACATTACCTGGCCAATTTAGTTAAATCTGTGTGGAATATCTGTGCTGTTGAAATATATGTTGTGAAATGCTTCTATTAGCTTAGTTTTTGCCTTTTAATAATTACATTTCTATCTATTTGTTTTGTGGTTTTTGTGTGCAGAATACATTTTTGTCTGTGTCTTTCCCCATCTATCTTTGTCTGTCTCTCTGATTGTCTCCTCCTTCCCTGTCTGTCTGTCTCTTTCCCCATCTGTCTCTTTCTCCATCTGTCTCTTTCTAGGTCTGTCTCTTTCCAGGTCTGTCTTTTTCCAGGTCCAAATTTTACTGTTGGTATGGTATTTTTGAGGCGATATGCAGTGCCTTTTGTACTACAAACATGGTGTGTATTATGGCATCCGAAGAGTTCAATATTGGCCTCATCTGATTAGACTATATTCTCCCAGCATTTCATGGGCTTGTCCAAATGTTGTTGCATAAACTTTAAATGCACTTGAACATGCTTTTTGTTCAGCAATGGAGTTGTGCGCAGTGAGTATGCATACAGGCCATGGAGACTGAAGGCATAACTTACTGTTTTCTTTGAAACAATTATACCCCAGGATTCCATGTCTTTCTGTAGCTTTACACAGGTGGTCCTTGGCTTTTGGACAACTCTTCTGATAAGTCTTTTCACTCCTGAGTCTGAAATTGTGCGCTCAGCCTCTGGTCGATGCTGGTTTATGGTGAAATTATGTTCTTTCCATTTCCAGATTATGGCCCCAAAAGTGCTCATGGGATCCTTCAGTAGTTTAGAAATTCTTCTTTAACCAATGCCATCATCATGTTTTGCAACCATAAGCTTGTGAAGGTCTTGAGAGAGCTCATTGGTTTTACTCATTATAAGATGTTTCTTGTGTGCTCCTTGGTAATAAGATGCCTTTTTATAGGCCATCAGTTTAACCAGCTGAGATTCTCACTAAGTGGCAGGATTGCTTTCTAATTACTGGTAGATTTTGGCTGGTGTCATGACTTTCCATGGCTTTTAACACATCTCTTTGATGTATTCTATACTTTTCCACTGTGTTATTTTGTATTACACATAACTTAAATTATGGACATCTATTGCTTGATATCTTTGCCTGTCTTGATTGGATGGGTTGTTACTGACATCTGGTGAGAAATTCATGTCAATAGCACCTTTAGAAATATGTTTACTTAAAATTTGGTGACATGTTCAATACTTAGTTCACCCGCTGTGTGTATAACACTCAAAGTTTCCTTTGAGTCTATTTAACCTGATTTGATCTCTGTAATGCAACCATAGTATTTTTAATGTCAAGGGATCTCAACCAATTGTAAAAGGTGGTTCAATACTTATTTCACCCTCTGTATACATATAAGTATACTGTAAGCTGCCGACAGGAATGATACTTGATGGATGGAGTGTATATTTCACCTGGAATTAAAGGGAACCTGTCAGGTGCAATATGCACCCAGAACCACGAGCGGTGATGCGCATACCTGTGTCCGCTGTGACCGCACTTCTGAATACTGGGCACTTCCAGTCATGTGCAGTATGAAGCCGGGTGTACGCGTCCCGGTTTCAGAGAGGTTTACTATGCATGACTGGAAGTGCCGGGACTTCAGAAGAGTGGTCACAGTAACTGCTGGTAATACTGCATTGAAAAGCGTGACTTAGTACACCTTTCTGGGCGTACTTACATGCTAATAAGGCAGACCAGTCAGGGGATATAACACCCTTGGGACTAGTTCCTGCGCTCATTAGCATAAGATAAAAGATCTTTACAACTACTTTTTCTAAAGATCTCTTTATCTATGCTAGTGTATACAGGGACAGTTAGGCAGGGATTAGCAATATGCACCCAGAACTGCTCGTGGTTCTGGGTGCGTATTGCACCTGACAGGTTCCCTTTAAGCCGGGTGAGATATTAAAAGCTGGGTAGTGTTGTTTGGTTCAGCAGCTTAGTTGCTGAGACATTTATTTAATGGTAAATTTGGGCAAAATTTTAGTGGTGAGTAGGATTTGGTTGTGGGACTCACCACTCCAACTTCCGCTCCAGTATGAGTGGTATTAGAGACTTTGCCGGATCAGCTGAGTTAGGTTGCCTCATTACAGGCACATAAAGGCTGAAGAATACCTGAAATGGGCAGTTTTGCTTATGGAGTAACATAGTGTGTTTCTGAGAAGGATATTCCCTTGTGGCCAAAATTAATTACCAGTTACTGGAAACTCAAGCCTCGCAAACAGCCCTGGTAGCGTGAGTTTGGGGTATTATGTGTTAGTAAGCGGCCAGCCAGGCAAGTCTTTATTGTTTTATTCAGTTGCGTTATTCTTTGCTATACTTTCGCTGGAAATAAAAGTCTCTCATTACTTTTATATGGATTGTTTCTGTTTGTGTCACTGACGTGCATGCAGCTAAAGGATGAATCAACCAAGGATACTAGATATGATAAAGAGGACAGAGGACCGGAGACTCAGAAGGAATCTAAGAAAAGGGGAGCAAAAGAGCACAAACTAAAATGTTTTTACACAAATGCACAAAGCATGGGAAACAAGCAAGGAGAACTAGAGCTCCTAATACAGAAGGAAAATTATGATGTGTTCGGTATCACAGAAACCTGGTGGAGTGACACGTATGACTGGAACATACAGATGGAAGAATACAACTTATTCAAAAAGAATAGAACTAACAAAGAGGAGGTGGAGTTGCATTGTATGTCAAAAAATAACACATTTCCACAGAAATTTAGAGAATAAGAATCTATTAGAAAATATTTGGTTAAGGATTCATGGAGCAAACAAAGGGAAAGATATGATAATAGGTGTTTATTACAGACCACCTGGTCAATCAGAGGATATGGATGACATTTTTTCACATCAAATGGCCACTTTCTCAAAAAAACATGAAATAGTGATCATGGGATTTTTCAACTACCCAGACATTCAGTGAGAAACCCTCACAGGTAAGAGTAAAGGCTCTATCCAATTTTTATCCTGCCTTGCAGACAACTTAATCTCCCAGCTGGTAGAAGAAAATACAAGGGGAACCGCAATCTTGGACCTAGTCCTAACAAACAAAGAGGATATGGTTCAGGGACTAAGGGTAGCAGGGACACTGGGACTCAGCGATCATGCTTTCCTTGATTTGGGGTTACAAGAGGGGGAACACCTGAGAAGACACAGACTTCAAGGCTGGACTTTAGCAGACTTCAAGGGCCTAAAGGCAAAGATTGGTAGAATTCCATGGCACCTAATTCTTAGGCACAAAACTGCAAACGAAGGATGGGAAATCTTCCATAAGGAAATCCTTAATGCACAAGAACTAACAATACCTAAAAGGAAGAAAAATGGGAGAGTCCTAAAGAAACCAGAATGGATGAACAAAAAATCACCTGCTTAAAAAGAAAATGTAAACATACATCAAGTGAAAGATGAGGTTTAAACCTAGGGAAGAATACATGGCAGTTTGCAGACTCTGCAAGACAAGCATCAAAGGAGCTAAGGCCGAACACGAATTGAGACTTGCAAAAGAGGCCAAGAGTAAGGTGAAAGGATTCTGAGGTTTTGTTAAAAGCATAAGAAAAGTGAAGAAGACCATAGGAGTCCTGCAGAATCAAAAAGGTGAAACAGTCAACAAGGTGGAACAGCAGGTGGAGATACTAAATTCGTATTTTGTATCTGTCTTCTCCCAAAAAACGAATGCAAGCATCAACAATAATCATGATAGAAGTGATGGTCAGGAGGAGTCCAAGTTGACAATAAGAAAATATTGATATTGGAATACTTAGCCAAGTTAAAGTAAACCAAGTCCCCAGGTCCAGATGATTTACACCCTAGAGTCTTGAAAGAGGTAGCTGAGGAAATAATAGTACCACTTGCCATAATATTCAATAAGTCATGGGAAACAGGCATCGTTCCCCTAGATTGGAAAAGGTCAAATGTGGTTCCTATCTACAAAAAGGGGGAAAAGGAGGATTCAGGGAATTACAGGCCAGTAAGCCTGACCTCTATTTCAGGAAAAATATTCAAGCAAATTGTCAAAGAACATTTATTTAGATTCATGGATAGAAAGGTATTAATTATCCAAAGCAAGCACTGCTTTAAGACCAATAAATCTTGTCGGATCAACTTGATTTCCTTCTATAACAAAGTCACTGAATGGCTGGACCAGGGGAATGCTGTGGATATAGTATACCTAGACTTCATTAAGGCACTCGATAAAGTATCACATGACATCCTCACTGAAAAAATGATCAAGTATGTAATTAACAAAAAATCAGTTATATGGATTCATAACTGTCTTAATGATTGGGTGCAACGAGTAATATTAAATGGATACACATCAACCTGGAGGAAAGTCTAAAGCAGGGTACTGCAAGGCTCTGTCCTGTGGCCAGTGCTATTGAATATCTTTATAAATGATCTGGATAACACAATTATTGAAAAACTCATAAAATTTGCAGATGATACAAAGATAGGAGGAGTAGCCAACACTAGAGAGGAAAGAAATCGTATTCAGAAGGATCTAGACACACTCGAACAATGGGCAAAGGAGAACAGAATTGTTTTTAACAGGGTCAAATGCAAAGTCCTACATCTGGGTACAAGAAATGTAAAAAGCATATATAGTATGGGAGGAATAGAACTAGGTGATAGCAGCGGGGAGAAGGACTTGGGCATAATAGTGGATCTTAGATTCTACATGAGCCAATAGTGCAGAGCTGCAGCTAAAAAGGCCAACAAAATTCTGGGATGTAGCAAGACAAGCATTGAATCTAGATCAAGAAAGGTAATTATTCCCCTATACTCTGCCCTGGTCAGACCCCACCTGGAATACCAATTCAAGAAAGACATCGATATATTGGAGCAAGTCCAGAGAAGAGCAACCAAGATGGTAGAAGGTCTGCAAACCATGTCATACGAAGACCGACTAAAAGAACTAGGAATGTTTAGTTTGAAAAGAAAAGACTGAGAGGAGACTTAATAGCGGTCTACAAATATCTGAAAGGTAGTCACAGTGCAAAGGGAACTACCCTATTCTCATTAGCACAAGGAAGTACAAGAAGCAATGGGATGAAACTTAAAGGAAGGAGATTCTAATTAGACATTAGGAAAAACTTTCTGACAGTGAGGGCAGCCAGAGAGTGGAACAGGCTACCATGGGAGGTGGTGAGCTCTCCATCAATGGAAATCTTCAAGTGGAATCTGGATAAACACATAGCTGGGATGATTTAGGAAAACCTGCACTCGCAGGGGGTTGGACCCTATGGCCCTTGAGATCCCTTCCAACTCTACCATTCTATGATTCTATGCCATCCTATAAAGCATGTAGCATGTTATTGTACTTCCATATGTATATATACTGTAACTCTAGGGAAATATATAAAGAAAGAGGGGATTGCTTCTGCTTTAAACTCTGTATAACACCCATTGATTTAAGCATACCAGCTATGAAATGGTATAAGAGAGAAGAAAGTGTTTAAAAATATTATCATTGATACATTTGGTGTAATTTTCTCAGTCTTGTGCAATGGTGTACTATTGATAAATAGTGGCCAACACCTTCATGAAGTTTTGGGTTAATATTTCCTTAAATTCAGTAATGTTAGTGTTGAATGATTACATTATCTAA
This sequence comes from Anomaloglossus baeobatrachus, assembly GCF_048569485.1. NCBI lineage: Eukaryota > Metazoa > Chordata > Amphibia > Anura > Aromobatidae > Anomaloglossus > Anomaloglossus baeobatrachus. The sequence goes on from NC_134353.1 coordinate 560,475,674, forward strand.
TGGCAGGATATACGTACGTTGTACACATGTACAGAGCTGCCTTGTAATAATCTTAATTGAATCACTGTTAATACTTTCTCCTGAAGGCACTGTGAAGTAGTGCTGAGCATGGGTGAACATTACATTATTTCAAGTGCTGTACTGTCAGCTGAAGATAAGGATACTTCCAGAGATGAAATTTACTATATAATTGACAGAACTCCAGGCCAAGGAGAACTTCAAATGAAGGTTTGTGCTCCTAATATTTCCTTATTGCTGACATACAAAAATAGTCACTTATTCTTAAGAGGATTGTCATACATTAATATCTATATATCTGTGTATCAATGGTGATAATATTTACCAATGTACTTGCTGTGTAGATTTTGTCCTAGAGAGGTAATCTTGGGGATGACATCTGCGGGAGAGAGATTGTTTGTATATATAGCAGCATGTAAGCAATATGCACATAGAGACTGCATAAAAGCAAACTATCCTCTTACAGATCTCTGAGACTGAATTTCAATATCATCATTTTGTCGCTGTTAGGCTACTTTCACAAATCCGGTTTTTGCTCTGCGGCACAATAAGGCGCTCTGCAGAAAAACCGCAAGCGTTTTTTTTGCCGCCGGTTGCGGTTTTTTTTGCATAGACTTACATTAGTGCCGTATTGTGCCGCATGGGCTTGCGTTCGGTCCGGTTTTTGCCGCATGCGGCAGATTTAGCCGATGCCGCGGCCGGATGGAACGTTGCCTGCAACGTTTTTTGCTCCGGCAAAAAAAAAAACCGCATCGCGCCGCATCCGGCCGCTGCGGCGCATTTTTCAATGCATGCCTATGGACGCCGGATGCGGCGCGATGCGGAAAAAACCGCATCCGGCCGCCGCATGCGTTTTCTTCCACTGCGCATGCTCAGTAGAATGCCGCAACCGGAAAAAACTGGATGGGCCGCATGTAAAAACTTATGCAAAGGATGCGGTGTTTTCGCCGCATCCGTTGCATAGGTTTCACAGCCGGATTGAGCCGCACTGCTCAAATTGGATGTGTGAAAGTAGCCTTAGAAGAATATGTCACCAGATTCTTCCTACTACATCTCAGAGCAGTACGATATTTACAATATAGAGACAGAGACCCTGATTCCAGCGATGTGTCACGTATTGGGCTTCTTGCTGCAGTTTTGATAAATGACTGTTTTATCTGCAGCAGATCTTCCAGTGGTCTGAAGACTGAGTTGTACATGAGGCCGGTGTCACAATGGCATATAGCATCGGATGCGATATGCTAATAACACTCTGATTGAACTCTGCTACAAGCATGATCTTTTTTTCCTTAGTCTGTCTAGAACTGAGCAAAAACACGCAGATCTGACCTGCAAAATTGACTAACATTGGTCAGAGTGCAAAACGAGGTCATCTCACATTGCACTTTTCCGATTCAAATGCTAATATGAGTGAACTTTAAAGGGAACCTGTCCTGTGCAATATACACCCAGAACCATCAGCAGTTCTGGGTGCATATTGCAATCCCTGCCTAACCGTCCCTGTATACACTTGCCTAGATAAAGATATCTTTATAGAAAGTATTTCTAAAGATCTTTTCTCGTATGGTAATGAGCGCAGGGACTAGTCCCAAGGTCGTTGCTTCCCTTGCTAGTCGGCCCATTTAGCATGTTAGTACGCCCCTGAATACGCAGCATCACAGAATGATCTCACTCACCTCTCTGCTGTTATCGCCGCCCGACGCTGGATTTCAGCTCAGCGCGCATGATCCCGGAATTTCAGTCATGCGCACTACTTCAGTTTGAATCCGAGACGTGTACACCTGGCTTCGTAGTGCGCATGACTGAAACTCAGGGATCTAAAGATCACTTTATCCATGCTACCAGATGCAGGGACGGTTAGGCAATGATTAGCAATATACACCCACCGCTCGTGGTTCTGGATGCATATTTGACCTAACAGATTCCCTTTAACACTGCACCACTGATTGACACCTTTATGTGTACACTCTTTATAGGAAGAAAGCTACCAATCAATGGTGGTGGTGGGGTTATACAGAGCTCATGAAAATGCAAAACTACATTGCAGCAGATTTACTAGTTCTCTAGTGATAATTTCCAACTGATAAACATTGATTTTATGAAAACTACAGCAAGCAGCCCAGTAAGTGACACATCACTAGAATCAGGATATCTGTCTCTACATCATGCTGCTCTCAGATTAGGTGGCAAAAACCTTCAGGTTTTAGGTAACCCACCAGAGAGCTGCATGAAGTAGGGGCAGAGAACCTGATTCCAGTGATGTATAACTTGCTGCTTCAGTTTTTATTAAAAACTGTTTTATCTTCTGCAGATCTAGCAGTTCTCTGAATGCTGATATCTGTATAACCCACTGATTGACAGCATTCTATGTACACTGTACATAAGTAGAAATCTGCCAATCAGAGATGGGGCCATGGTTGGACTACTTAGCACCAGGTTACATAGTCCTCTAGTGATAATCTCCTGCTGATAAAACAGTGATTTCATGCAAACCACAGTAAGTAGCCAAATAAGTGACACATCTCTGCAATCAGGATCTTGGCCACTGCATTATGGTGTTTTCATATTAGGTGGCATAAACCTGGAGACAGATTCCCATTACATATTTTCTTAATATAAAAGTTTTTTTGGACAATTACATATTTACAAAGACAGATTCTTATATAAGTGCACACCTTATTTCTCTTTAAATTTGGGTCACAAATGTAGTAGACATTATTCTGCCATTGACCTTGTATATATCCTAGATTCTACATTTACAATACATTTTATAATGTTATCATGTACCATCACCCATTCCCTGTAGACTGTGAGCCCTCGCGGGCAGGGTCCTCTCTCCTCCTATACCAGTCTGTTTTGTACTGTTAATGATTGTTGTACGTATACCCTCTTTCACTGTAAAGCACCATGGAATAAATGGCGCTATAATAATAAGTAATAATAATAATGTTATCATGGCTTGAAATGTAATTATTTCAAATATTCTAATGAAAATTTCTGCTACTGACAGGTCCACGAAAACTGGGTGACCTTAGATACTGGAATGAAGTGTAGCCAAGAAGACATTGATATGAATCTAGTCAGATACGTCCACAGGGGAACACTCGGTTCAAAAAATGAAGATGGCTTTACTTTCCATCTGTGGGATGGCAGCAACCGGTCTCCGGAGCTACAGTTTCACATTATAGTTAAAGATATGGAAAAGGGTAAGTTGGACATGTATCACACCATGTGAGGTTATATGAGAACTCCTATTTTCTACAATCTAACACAACAGCTGATATAAGGAGGGTTAAAACCGATTCACAGACTGAAAAAACTCCTTTGTTATATAGAATTAAGATTTAATAACAGAAGCGACAAAATATAAAACACTTCCACAAATAACTCCAAACCAATAGAATTTGTCCCAACAACACAATAGTACCATGTGTCCCGCCCTCCGAAAATTGTTCTATATGTTCCTTATAAGTTCAAAAACCATATTATGTTAGCTCTCTACCCCTATAAAAAAGGTTCTTGATCATTTAGATTGATATTATCAAAAGGTACTCATCAACAGTCCATGAGGGGGACCTTAATGATATTCAATCTAAAGGCCCCGTCACACTAAGCAACATCGCTAGCAACATCGCTGCTAATGAACAACTTTTGTGATGTTGCTAGTGATGTTGCTGTGTGTGACATCCAGCAACAACCTGGCCCCTGCTGTGAGGTCGTTGGTTGTTGCTGAATGTCCTGGGCCATTTTTTAGTTGTTGCTGTCCCGCTGTGAAGCACAGATCGCTGTGTGTGACAGCGAGACAGCAACAACTAAATGTGCAGGCAGCAGGAGCCGGCTTCTGCGGAGGCTGGTAACCAATGTAAACATCGGGTAACCAAGAAGCCCTGTCCTTGGTTACCCGATATTTACCTTTGATACCAGCCTCCCCCGCTCTCACTGCCTGTGCTGCCGGCTCCTGCTCTGTGCACAGATAGCTAGCTGCAGGACACATCGGGTTAATTAACCTGATGTGTGCTGTAAGTAGGAGAGCAGGGAGCCAGCGCTAATCAGTGTGCGCTGCTCCCTGCTCTGTGCACATTTAGCTGCAGCACACATCGGGTAATTAACCCCATGTGTGCTGTAGCTAGAAGAGCAGGGAGCCAGCGCTAAGCATTGTGCGCTGCTCCCTGCTCTGTGCACATTTAGCTGCAGCACACATCAGGTAATTAACCCCATGTGTGCTGTAGCTAGGAGAGCAAGGAGCCAGCGCTCAGTGTGCGCTGCTCCCTGCTCTCTGCACGTGTAGCTGGTCACTGGTTGCTTGTGAGCTCACCAGCAACTCGTGTAGCCACGCTCCAGCGATCCCTGCCAGGTCAGGTTGCTGGTGGGATCGCTGGAGCGTCGCAGTGTGACAGCTCACCAGCAACCTCCTAGCAACTTACCAGCGATCCCTATCGTTGTTGGGATCGCTGGTAAGTTGCTTAGTGTGACGGTACCTTAAGTCAAGCAATATAGGATTACCCCTAATCAGTCCAATAGTCCTAAAGTCAAGGTCCCTAGAGGCATTACATTACCATAACCCTGTGTAAATCCGAAATTGCTGATAACACCATATAGAAGAGGAGGTTGTACAATTGTCAACCTATAAACCCCTAGTCGACCCAACGCGTTTCTCCTCCCCACAGGAGGTTCTTCAGGGGCTGTTTGTAAATAGAATGAAACAATACACAATTAGTATATATATTATACAAAATATCCTCCAACTATATAGCAACAATGAATATGGTAAAAAAGTATCCTCTAGCTATTTTGTATCTTCATGGTCCAAAGTTGCCAGGTGACAATGCAAAATTTCATAGAATACATGTATAGGTGTCAAAAAACAACTCATCTGATTCTTCTTATATTGTATATCACCTCGCCTGAAGCAGAGCTGCAAGTTCAGAATGGACTACAATGTCATCTATTTGTGACATGTCAATTCATAATATCGTATTCCTTGTTATCAAATTCTGGCAGTGCAGAAAATCAACTAAGGTCCCCTTCAGAAGACAATTATTGAATATGTGAGGTCCAATGCACTCTTACAATCGCATAGTATGTATAGCCTGTAAACCGGGCTCCCTGTGATACCTGGAGCGTTCCCAGTCATATGGTTTCCACTGTCTCTGTAGACCCACGTGGAAGCACCATTCACTTCTTATTTCCTCAAGATTCAGATCATATGCTCAGACAATATGAGCTCTGAGCATATGATCTGAATCTTGAATCATTAAGGTGCCCCTCATGGACTGTTGATGAGTACCTTCTTGATAATATCAATCTAAATGATAAAGAACCTTTTTTATAGGGGTACAGAGCAAACATAATATGGTTTTTGAACTTATAGGGAATATATAGAACAATTTTCGAAGGGGGGGATAAATGGTACTATTGTGTTGTTGGCACAAATTCTATTGGCTTGGAATTATTTGTGGAAGTGTTTTGTATTTTGTTGCTTCTGTTATTAAATCTTAATTCTATATAAGAAAGGAGTTTTTTCAGTCTCTAAACTCCTATTTTCTGTAGGTAAACTATATGTACAATATTTACATGATATTTCTACAAGGATAGGTAATCACTGGTGAACCCACTAGTAATCACTAGTATGGGGGTCTCAAAACCTTTGTCATCGGCAGTCTTTCTATACTGAGGAAAACACGTTCCCGTTCCAGTGGAAATGTAGCCTAACGTTTCACCCTTGTTCAGCTGTTTTTGGCAATTAGTCACTATGAGATAACCCTTCTATATCACTAGTGCCCAGCCGTGGAACATACCATTGCCAGACAAGGCACAATTACAGTACAAATTGATTTATCATGAAAATATAGACTTTTATAGCAGTTACTTTATTCTGAAAGTTTTCCAAATCTTACAAGCAATGTTTTTTATACTTTTCCCATGATCCAAAACATATGAAAATCTCAAGTAACCCAGATTTATTTTACTGTAAAATGTTACTGTAGAAGAGGAGCATGGAAAGGAATTTTAGTCCTTCAACATTGTCAATATTGGTATACTCTAATGTGCATGAGGTGATCTTAACGTAAAAAATGTATTCCAACACAGTAAAACTCTCCACTATCCAGGGGCTCTGGATCCTGAGAACGGGGCCCTACAGAGCCCCCCAGTTTAATATTTTATCTTTGCTCCGATCATTGCTTAGAAAGCAAAGTTCCTTGTTTGGCTATTTCTGGCAGCCCCATCCCACTCTGGAGAGCTAGAGCGGGATTGGACAAGAGATTCCCCTCAAAAAAGGTCACCTTGCCGCGGTTGATGGGCACACAAGAATTAGAATTTTTTATATAGCTTTTTGCAGTTTAAATTTCATATATTCTGTGTTTGCATATGTCTTGGTGCTTACAGAGTTCAGCTATATCCTTTTGTTTGTGTTTCGTAGAGATTCCAAAAGTCAGCCCCCAGCAATCAGTACAATATCCCCTCTCCCCTCACTGGACAGGGCTGCTGTTGATTAATATTTGCATGCACTCTTCTTCCTATAGATGCCACTGATCATTAGCAGTATTCCATTAGTACAAATCTAATACAGTGCCATCCTATTTGTCAGTGATTCCGTAAAACAGCTGAGTTCTTATATGCATAAAAGTGCTAAATGCAGTTTAGGTTGAAAAGCATAAAGCCAAATTAATTGAAGAAGTCTTCTTAATATACTTTACAATAAAATTCCCACTGTTTTTACCATCAGGAGACATTGCGGTTTTTGTGAAAACACTTCATGTGTCAAGAGGAGACAGGGTCATCTTAAGCACTAATGTTCTCCTGGTCACTGATGGCACAGACAAGCCAGAGGAGCTGCTCTATGTTGTCTCCTCACCACCTCAGCACGGGCAGATTGAATATGTCAACCACCATGGAATTCCCATAACAAGCTTCAGTCAGATGGATGTGGCCGCTCAGACTGTCTGCTATGTCCACAATGGCAAAGCTGCAGCTGCTGCTGATACGTTCAAGTAGGTGTCTGGATGGCAAGCCTCTCCTGTCTGTCTTTTCTTTCAGAGCTAGCAGATGATTTATTAACCTAATCTCTCCAGTGCCAGGGGACCACTAGGTAGCCTGGGTTTTCTTGGCACTATAGAAGCATGTAAAGTGTGACTGAATCTTTGTCCTGAAGCTTCCCGAGTCATCTGCTTACAATCTGATGCTTGTTGAGGTCTGATCCCATATTCATGTTTAATACGATACCTAAGGTCATAGAAGTATTCTAATTGAATACATGAATTTTTGTGAAAAACCACCACATTTTTGTAGGACTCTACAAAGACTGCTCCAAAATACCACACTATGTTGCATTTGCTAATCACCCAGTAATTCAACAAGAAAAATGTCTAACATTTCAGGCTACCGGATCAATATTCCTTATTAGCATGCTCTTTATCAGTCCAAAAATCGAAATTCCTAAAATCCCATTAACAAAAAACTTTCTGCCCCTAGTTTGTTCCTCATATCTAAGAATAAAATATCGGTGTTCTTCCATGTTATAAAACAGAGAGGACATTAAGCATCGGGGTTCTGTTGTCAATAATCCTTTAAGAATTAATAACCAAAAATTGGAGACATAAAGTATGAATGCTAATGAAGGGTTTCAGCAGCCCATGCATCTGGTAGTGGGACGACTGCACCTGGTGTTACACTGTCATCTCACAGGAGATTGTCACCAGTCCAAGTCACTGATATAAAACCGGTATGGCCAGGCTGTTTTAAAATGAAAATATAATTAGGGACCCTAAAACAAAGACGTGTTAATTTTTAAAACTCTTTTAATTAACATTTCTAGCTGTTAGAAATCTGGCAGAGACCCCTGAGTCTGTTAACCTGGTGTTCTTCCCTTGGCTGTATTGGGTAGAAGGCCAGAAGAACCAGGGCAGCATCAATTATTGCGTGTCTGAGCCATCAGATTTTATGTTCCACTACTGCACTTTCCGTTCGTCAGAAATATTACTATGTATTGTCTGATGCTTCTGGGCTGGAAGAAGAATGTGGCACTTCTTGTTTGGACAGATGACACCGAGTGATTAGCAACCCCTGACATCAGGTGCCGGCAGCGCTATGCCAACTACAGACGCAAATGTCCTCCATTTTGACACGCTGGCTTGATTTTGCATTGAATTGGCACTATTTACTGCTCCTGTGCTTTATTTCCCCTCTTTATCTTTTCAAATTCCATGACAGATGGCAGCCTCTGTAGCCAGTTCCATCACCATGGAGCTGCAGGCAGCACAGAGGATCTGTAATGTTCCATTGAAGATGTGGCCCCTGCTGAGCACCAAAGTCTTTCACTCTCATATTTTAACTGTTTCAGCTTAGTCAATAATATCTGTGAGTTGTGGGAAGTCTTGTCATTCATTATTAGTTAAATTGATAAAAAAATAAAAATAAAAAAAATACATAAATAAATATATAAATATATCAAATAAATTCTTACATAAAAATATAAAAAAGCCAGATGCATTTTTTCCACTGCAAACAATATTACGGAACATTTTTTTATTATTTCATTCAATTTAATTTTAGTTGTCGTTATGTTAGGTTTTATATATTCACCTAAGCTTCTCTTTTTTTACGTTATTTTATAGTAACAACTACTGGCTGCCATAACTATAGTATAAAAAGCTTTAAGGGGAATTTACACTGCAAGATAATTGTAAAAGAGTGTTATTAAAAATTCTCTTTTCATGATTTCCTTGCCTTGTAAACAGGTTGCTGATCACCCGATAATTGAGCAAAACACTAAGTCATGGAGTAAAGCAGAGGTGCTGCTATGTGTTCAGCTGGGGGGCAACCATTTGAGTAGACCCTTAACAAGGTAACCATGTGTACAACTATGGTGGCACAGCCTAATCATAGATATAGGGGACCCTTAGCAGATAACTGGGCCGTTACTGAAAATCATCACTATACTATGTATCATGGCCTCCTGTATCCCCCCACACTTTAATATGACCTTCAGTATTTTCCCCACACTGTATCATGACTGCCAGGTTTTCCCCAACACAGTAATATGGCCTTAGTATCCACCCACGCTATATTTCCCTCACACTGTAATAGGCCCCCAGTATTTCCCCACACAGTGATATATGGCCTCCAGTATTTACGCACCCTGTAATATGTTCCCAGTGTTTCCCCACACTGTAATATGGCTCCCAGTATTTCCCTCACACTGTAAGGCTATGTGCGCATGTTGCGTATTTGCATGCAGTTACGCTGCGATCTGCACCGCAGCGTAACTGCATGCATCCTGCATCCCCAGCATAATCTATGAAGATTATGCAGGAGACGTGCGCACGTGGCGTATTAGAGCGCAGCGCTTCGGCTGCTGCCCGAAGTGCGCGTTTTAAGAAGTGACATGTCACTTCTTTCCTGCGCTCTGCCTGCAGTGCCTGCTCTGTCTATGGGAGAGGCTGCACTCAAAGCGCATGGAATCGGCTTTTTTTTTTCACTACGGACTCTTTCTGCAGCGATTTGAAGCACATGTGTGCTGTTCAAATCGCTGCAGAAATTTCTGCAGGGCCAGTACGCAACGTGCGCACATAGCCTTATATGGTCAACAATATTTCCCCACACTGTAATATGACCCCCAGTAGTTTCCTCACACTGTAATATGGCTCCCAGTATTTCCCTCACACTGTAATATGGCTAACAATATTTTCCCACACTGTAATATGACCCCCAGTAGTTTCCTCACACTGTCATTTTATTTTGCCAAATATTTAAAGGGGTCAAATATGGCTTTAAAGAAGGCTATTAATTTTATTATAATGATTCAATGATTACAGAAAATAGGAAATAGTGTCATTTTCTGTACACTTTTGCATAAAATAAATCACAAAAGGTAAAGTACTTACATTGCACACTAGATAAAAAAAACTTCACCAGGAGCAACACATCATATGTCTGGGAACATCAGCTGTGAGAAGCAAAACAGCGAAGACAGAGAAACTCCTGGGATCCACACTGTGGTGTCACAGGCATCCCCTTTTAGTCCACAGGTAAACAGGCTTCTGACTTTGCTGGAATTTTCACTAGTTTAAATCTTGAAAATAAATGCTTGCTTAACCAAGAGTTAAACAAACTCTTAACAGGTTCCATTTGTCCAATACAGTATCCTTCTTCTGAGTGGCCAACTCTTCAGAAGTCAATCTACACCGGACAAATATGTCACCAGATGAGACATGCCAAAGGCTCCTGCTTTCAGATGTTTTACCATACTATAAACATGTACATTCTCACTAAACATTGATAAGAGAACTATGTGGTACTGGGTGATACTATAAACATGTACTTTCTCATTAAACATTGATACTAGAACTATAACTCCAGGTGTCTGGAAAAATTACAGTAAAACAAGCTAATATAAACTAAAGTGTTATAGTCTAATATATTAAAGGGTTTCTAAAAGACAGATTACGAATATGGATTCCTGATGGCCACTAACATCTTAACTACACATATGGCCTCCAGTATTTCACCTCACTGTAATATGGCCCCCAGTATTTCTTTCACACTGTAATATGCTCCCAGCATTTCCCCCACACTGTAACATGACCCACAGTATTTCCCCCATATTGTATAGTAGCCTCCAGTATCCTACCACACCTTATCATGGCCCCCTGTATTTCCTCCACACTGAAGCATGGCTAACGGTATCACCGCACACTGTATCATGATCCCCCACAGTGTAATATGGCCCCCAGAATTCTCCACCCACACTGTATATGGTCCTCAGCATCACCCACACTGTATGATTGTCCCCTTATATTTCACACACACTGTAATATGGCCCCAGTATTTCCCACATACTGTATAATAAATAAAAATAAAAAAAAATCTTACACTCACCTACCCATGGATCCTGAGGATCCTCAGGCAGATAGAACCAACCATCCTTTGCCTTTCCAGTAGCTACGCTACTGGGGTATAGTAATCTATGCAGCATAAAAGATCATTTTTATTGACGGTGCATCGCTCTATGTAAAAAGGACTCGTACTGTTGAGAACCAAGGCAGCCTATGCACCCTGAGCCATCGAGTATAGATCTCTCACTGTGTATCATTTTCTTTGGTCTAACTATGTAAATAGGCTTCCAGCAATCGATGATCAGTAAAAGATTACATGTACATTTCCATGTTCCATCTCTATGTATGATAGGACCAGCAGTACTAAAGATCATGTATAATATATAATCAAACATAGAATTATAAGGATGAAAAAGAGCTTTAAACTTCCTGAGAAAATCATAAGAAATTCAGAAGCAAATGAAGCACACAGTAATGGCTCCCGTAAAATTGTTCTAGAAAATTAATTATTTCTCCCTGAAAACTATTTATTTCCTTTGTGTGTATATTGCAACAACACAAAAAAACTGAGGAAAAAAGGAAAATTGGACATGATTTCACACAAAACGTCAAAAATGGGAAGGACAAAAATGAATGAGAAGATGATAATACTATACTGTTCATCTATTACAGTGTGGGTTTTTTTTTATTTCATAGCTGGAGTGGTTCTTTAAATCTAGGTCTCCTGCTCCCTGTCTTATACTCACCCTCTGGGGTCTTTTTCTATTATTGCCACCGTTCCGATTAGTCTCCATCAAATTGTGACCTTCCAGCAGCTCCAGTGTTTCATGGAGCGTCCCGGAGGTCACAACACAATGTATGTCTATGACAGCCTTGTTCTGTCTCTCTTAGACTTACATTGAGTGCTCGTGATGTAACTTCTGACTTCCGTCCAGTAAAAAGTTATGGACACAAGATGGAGGTGCGGGACCTGAGCCGCACTAAAAAAGGTGAAAACTCTGGAGAGTAAGTATATTAACGAAGGACTAGATTTAAAACACCACTCTGGCGCTAAAAAATCCCCAAAAAGTCTGTAGTGGTGCTTGAATAGGTGAAGCTCCTGGTTGCTTTATGTAAAAATTGCTAATCATTCTGCAAGATTTAAAATTAGAGTTAGGTCCTGTTCACACTGTGTTTATGTAGTCTGTCTGGGGATTTCATTTGAATCCTCAAAAAAAGTGATTCAGAGGGAACCCCGGATGCAACAAACCATAGGCACAAACGTAGACCTCAGAACATGAGTTGCCCAAACAAGCTTATGGAAAACCTCCTGAGTAAAGGTATGTTATCATTTCTTTTGTGTAGATGGTGAAACAGGAACACTTGCTGAAGGCTCCCTTGCCTCTTTTTGCTAGATTCCTTGTCAGCAATGGGCTGCGAACAAAGCTTGGTACCATGGATATAGCTGTGGACATGGTAGACAAAACTCTTCCAACGCTGTCCAAGAATTATGGTCTTAGACAAGTGAAAGGATCGATGGCGTTGATCACCCCAGAAATTCTTCATGCAATTGACCCAGATACATCAGTGGAGAATATCACGTTTTTACTTGTCAACCTCCCACAATATGGACAAATATATTTAAGAGGTGTACCAATCCAGAAGAAAAACTTCACCCAGAAAGATATTGATAATATGGATGTTGCCTACAGACATGGAGGACAAGATGCTCAGATTGACAAGTTTACATTTCTAGTTATGGATAAAACAAATAAAGGATTTATAAAGGATGGACAAGTGCAGACTGATCCAGTGCCTTTCATTATGCAGGTAAGTGTAATAAATGCCCCTTACATATCATGCATGGTATCCATCATGTTCATTGATTTCTTTCCCTGTAAAAGAGCATACAGTAGCTAATAAGGGATATCTACTGTAACTAATGGAGATACTTAATACTTTTATACTTTATTAGAGATTCCTGCAACCTTTGCAGACTAATATGTTAGTGAATGACTTGCTTACATAGTAACTTACTGAGGCTGAATAAACCCACCACAGACATGGATATAATGAGATTAACTGCATTCACGTGGCTCTACTGTACACTCCCCAACTCTCTTTTGATGTCAGCAGTTAAGACATTTATAGCTGGGTATTGGGTTATTTATAGGGCACACCAAATTTACATTGTAAGAGTATGTGCGCACGCTGCATTTTTTTCACGAATATCTGCACCTTACGGCAGAAAAACGCACCAAAAATGCATCAAAAATGCATTGTGCGCACAAGGCTTTACACAAGCTGTACACTGACTACTTTACATTGTATCAGTGTCATATCCTTAGTGTTGTCTCATGAAAAGATATTAGAAAATATTAACACAAATGGGAGGGGTGTACTCACGTTTGTAGATATCTTGTATGTGAAAAACTTTTTAAGCCACATACAACTTTTACATATTATAATTTTTTGTACTCTTAAAGAAAAGCAATGGATATTGTCTAATTTTAACTATTTCAGATAGATATACTCTGTCGTTACTTAAATGGGATGTCCAAGAAAATATTTTTTCCTTGCATATATTGAAAATACTAAACACACTGATACTTACCTACGTTAGGATCAACTCTGCTTTTCTGTTGCTCCAGTCTCTGTTTACTGTCTGCAGAGGTGACATCGTGACTGTAACCAATCACATGAAGTTCAGAGGCCTGTGTTGTGTACATTGGCAGACAAGCTGTGCTCGGAGGTGGACCTAGAAAGAGTATCAGACAGTGTGTTTATTACTTTTCATATGTGCAACCCTTTAGAGGAAACATGGATTTTTTAATGGTATTGTAGCACCCACGGGGCAATGGTTAAATTACTCGTCGCTAGGCTCGATGATGTCAGGTCTGGGGATGTCATGGGGTGGTCCTTTCTGCCCAGTTTCATGGCCCCGAGATGTACAATAAAGGAGGGGGTGGTGATGGAAGAGGGTGGAGGTTGATTTCGTGACGCCACCTGCGGTATGCGGCCAGGGAATAGCCGCCACTGCTGTCGCTGTCCTCCAGGGCGGATGGTAGTAGCAGCCGAGTTGTTTCTGCTCCCCACAGGTGGAGCGGACCCTGGGGAGGATGATGAGGGGAGTAGTAATGGCAGGCTCCGAAGTGCGGGGCGCCACCGCCCGGAATGACAGGCAGAGACAGTCTCTGTGGGTTCCCGGTGTTTTACTCACAGTTATGCCGCTCACCCAGGAAGTACCTGTCAAACCTGAATCCTTTAGAGGTCAGAATCGGTACAGTGAACGGTGGGCCTTTCCTCTTTGAGCTTGGTGTTGGATCCCCATGGCCTGAAGCTCTTGGGGACCCCGGTTCTTGAAAAGTGTTCTACTCCCGTCCCGTATGCAGGTGCCGCGGTTTCGTTGTGGGGCCTGCCTTGGCACACGACCCAAGATCCTATACAGCACTGTCCTCTGGGAACTGTGGGGGCTGGAGGGGCATGCAATCTCCCTGGCCTGCAGATTTTGGTGGACAACTTGAAGTATAATCCACCCTAGGATTCTGCACCCTGCACTGCGCCGGTCCTGAGGGAGCAATGAAGCTCTCCCCTTGGTGACCATATTGACTCCTGCGTCCCACCGGAGCCACTGGTAAAACCCGACTGCTCCCTCCCTCTCCTGCTGGAGAACTCCCTAACTGTTGTGTTGGCTCCTGACTCCCCCTGGTGGCTGCTCCTCCCCCGGCATGGGCTCTGTCAGTGCCTAGCATGGGTTAAGTTTCTTAAAATTCAGCCAGAAATTATGATATCTTGTTTATAAACAGGAATAAGCCTCTCATTGTTCCTACAAGACTCTTAAGCTGGGTTCACACATAGCGACAGCGACAACGACGTCGCTGTTACGTCACCATTTTCGGTGACGTAACAGCGACCTTGTAAGTCGCTATTATGATCGCTGCTTAGCTGTCAAACACAGCAGAAGCAGCGATCATAACGTCGCTGTGCTACATGTGCAGAGAGCAGGGAGCTGCGCTTAGCGCTGGCTCCTTGCTCTCCTAGGTACAGTACACATCGGGATAATTAACCCGATGTGTGCTGCAGCTACATGTCACAGTGCAGAGACCAGGGAGCCGCGCGCACTGCTTAGCGCTGGCTCCTTGCTCTCCTTGCTACAGTATACATCGGGTTAATTACCCGATGCGTACTGCAGCCACATGTGCACAGAGCAGGAGCCGGCGCTGGCTGCAAGAGCGGAGGCTGGTAACGAAGGTAAATATCGGGTAACCAGGGAAAGGTCTTCCCTTGGTTACCCGATGTTTACGCTGGTTACAGCTTACCGCAGCTGCCAGTGCCGGCTCCTGCTCGCTTCATTTCGTCGCTCTCTCGCTGTCACACACAGCGATGTGTGTGTCACAGCGGGAGAGTGACGACAAAAAAATGAAGCTGGACATTCAGCAACGACCGGCGACCTCACAGCAGGGGCCAGGTCATTGCTGGATGTCACACACAGCGACAGCGATGGGACGTCGCTGCAACGTCACAGAAAATGGTGACGTAGCAGTGACGTCGTTGTCGTTGTCGCTGTGTGTGACACCAGCTTTAGGAGTCTAGTGTTAAAGTTCTTGTTGACTCATGTAATTGCCTTGGCCAGTGAAGGTCAGATACCTAGATAAATCAATTATGCAAGACTCCCATTGTATCACTATATGTAAGCTAGATGCGATGTAAGACCATTACTACTAGGGATATGTTGTATACGGCTTGAAATCTAGCCAATAAGAGCTCAGTCTTATCGACCAATCGTGAAGACTCCAATGGTCTGAATGGAGAGCTCAGGGGTATAAGAAGGAGGACTGTCCATTACCCGGCTAGACTCTTGCTACATGATACCAATCTAGGATCTGCGGATCCGATTGGCAAGCCATAACCGAACCTGGATTATAATACTACATGGACTTCAGCATCAAATGCAAGGATTCGGCTGAGATATGAAGGAATCCAGCTTGGGACAATCCCGTCACCTGACTACAGGCTTTGCGGACCTCAGCCAGCCTCTAAATCCATTCTTGGTGGATGCCCGCCGAAAGCGGGGTGCTGCTGGTTTGGAGTAAGTAGCCCTGGAAGCTCTGAGGCACGGACCTTCTAATCCCTGGTGAGACAGCGGAAGGGTGAGAAACTGTTGCCGGTTACATTCTGTGGTTTTGCTGGTTATGTGCCATATGCCTTTAATTGTTTGGGGATCCAATAAAGTCTTAATATTGTGATTCCCTCATCCTGTGTTATCTGAGTAGTGTTCCACCCACGGTTAAGGAGGTCGGGCATTTAGTTGGGATGAGCCCTGGCCATGCTGTCTTTCTAAAGGCAGCCGGGTCAGCAGGCGAGAGCACCCACTGATCCACGTGTCTCCACAGGGAGGGCAACCTGGTTGTGTGTATGAGTTGTGTAAGTGGAACCGGTACCGACCTCCTCTGGATCCGAGTCAAGCACTGCACCTTAAGTCAGGAGCAGTACCCTGTGGCGACTGAAGCCTCAGGGGCGCACAGTATCTGTATAGTACTGGTCAAAAGTATGTACACACCTGTTTATGCTACGGTCTTATTTTTTCTTATTAGAATATGCGCTTTGTAAATTCAGATTGAAGGCAGAAAACCCACAAAGGAACACATATGGAAACAAGGTGTGAAGAAACACATGTGAACCAAACCAAAATATATGCATATTTTTAGATTGCTCAAAATAGCTTCCAATAAACAGGTATGCCTCTTCAAAGGTTCTTCTGTGGAATCACTGGTCTTGAGAAAGTGCTAGAGACCAACAGATGTTTTTTGGAGAGGCATTGATAGTACACAGTTCCATACAGTGCTGAACTCTATCCAACAACTATTCTAAGTCAAAATATAGCAAAAACCACTCAGCTAACTAAACAGAAATGACAGTCCATCATTACCATAAGACATGAAGGTAACTCAAATTGAAAAATTTCTACAATCTTCAAAGTATCCGCAAGTGCAATCAAGAAAACCATCAATCACTATGAAGAAACTGGCTGGCATGATGACCGTCCAAGAAAAAGAAATGTGGCACCCCTGAGGGTTCAGTCGCCAAAGGGCACTGCACCTCAGCCGAGGTGTAGTATTCCTCCTGGGTATGGAGGAGGTCATCACTGGTAACCACTACAATCCATACAACTCTCAGTCAGCTGCCCCATAACTGGGACTGGGTTAGGGTAGGATGCTGGAGGTGGCCATCACGAGGTATGGGACCTCCTGCCCATTAATCCAGTTTACCCGGGGGGGCAGGGCACCTGTAGGGGGGTGAGGCGACAGACACACACAGGAGAAGGAGACAGGAGGGAGAACTCAACAAACATAGATAGAAAGAGGACACGGAGGAGCAAGGGACCCTTTGTCTGGAGCTGGAGCGCTCACCCTGGGTTCTTAATAAAGAAGGGGGATCTCAGGGCTTGTGGGGAGTGCAACAAGCACCCATGACCCGTTTCAAGCGTTGGGGTAGAGGGAACACCAATAGGAAGGACGCACAGAACAAAGCATCGGCTTTGACCTCTGAACTATCCGGGATCGGCTTGGAGCCCATGACAGTGGAGCCCAGCACTCCAAAGGTGGTGATGCTTCAGTGAGTAAAGAACTTCGACTGCAATTCCTGTGTCGTCTAATCCTTCCCGCGTCTCCATCCTCGCCACTCTGCAAGGCTGCAGAGACTACTACTCCCAACTTCCCTGGGGGCCTGTGCTCTGACTGTGGAGAGCTGTACCACCCAAGCTGCACTACCACCTGCCCCAGAGGATACTTCATGCAGTGACGGCTCATAACTGGCCACATACCACAGGTGGCATCACGAATATAAACTCTACTCTCCCCTGTATATTCCCTTCATCCATCTTTTATTGACACCATTGCGGTCATGAAGCCGGGCATGGCCATTGTGACATCTATTCCTCCCTACACCGGCCCAGTGACGAGTAATCCCCACGGCCCCGGTGTGGGTGGGTCATAAACCCTTATCCTCTGCAGCAGACTTACCTCTGCTGCAGAGGATAAGTTCATCAGAGTTAACCACCTCAGAAACCACAAGTTGACAGCACTACAGATGACAGCCCTCATAAATGATGCACAGACATCCAATAGCTGCCACATGTCAACATCTACTATTTGGATGATACTACAAAAAGCATGCCATTTCAGCAAAAAAGCCACTATTGAGGACTGCAAATAAGAAGAGTTTGTTTCAAACGATGCAAGACTTGGATGTTAGAACAGTGAAAATGTGTGGTGTGATCTGGTGACTACAAATTTTAGATTTTTTGTACCAATCACTATATCTTTGTGATTGTGTGGAGGCACTTTGCTGGTGACTCTGTTGGTCATGTATTTCAAATTCAAGACACACTTACTTGGCATAGCTAGCACAGCATTGAGCAACAACGTGACAACCCCTATGGTTTGTGCTGGGGTATATTCTATTTTGCAACAGGACAATGATCCAAAACACAACTCTAGGCTATGCAAAGGGATATCTGACCAAGAGAAAGGGGGAAAGACTGATGTATCTCAATTGAGGTGATTTGGAATGAGTGGGACAAAAAACTTTAGGTAAAACAAGCAACAATTGCTCAGCACCCTAGGAACACTTTCAAGAGTGTTGAAAAGCCATTCTAGGTGACTACTTGATCAAGCTGGTGGAGAGAATGCCAAGAGTATGCATGCAAATCTGTCATAAGAGTAAAATAGGGGTACTTTAAGAAATCTAAGGTTAATCACATATTCTGGTTTATTTCTCACATGTTTCTTTACTGCTTGTTTCTATCTGTGATCCTTTGTGATTTTGCTGTCTCCAGTCTAAGGCGGGCTTTGCACATTGCGACATCGCAAGCCGATGCTGCGATGTCGCACGCGATAGTCCCCGCCCCCGTCGCAGGTACGATATATTGTGATAGCTGGCATAGCAAAAATTATCGCTACGCCAGCTTCACATGCACTCACCTGCCCTGCGACCGTCACTCTGTCCGGCGACCCGCCTCCTTCCTAAGGGGGCGGGTCGTGCGGCGTCATAGCGACGTCACACGGCAGGCGGCCAATAGCGGCGGAGGGGCGGAGATGAGCAGGATGTAGACATCCCGCCCACCTCCTTTCTTCCGCATAGCCGCTGGCGGCAGGTAGGAGATGTTCCTCGCTCCTGCGGCGTTATACACAGCGATGTGTGCAGCCGCAGGAGCGAGGAACTACATCGTACCTGCCGCCGCAGCATAATTATGAAAAAGTCGGAGCCTGCAACGATGATACGATAACAACGCTTTTGCGCTTGTTAATCGTATCATCTAGCATTTACACACAACGATCTCGAAAGGGACGCCGGAAGTGCGTCACTTTCGATTTGACCCCACCGACATCGCATGTGCGATGTTGCAACGTGCAAAGCCGCCCTAAATCTAACGTGCACATTCCAATAAAAACAAGGGAAAACATTGCATGAACAGGTGCGTCCAAACATTTAATCAGCACTGTATATGTCCTGCTTATAGAATTACTTCTGGATCTCATATATGTTAGCAGGATATATAGAAACAGTATATGTATTACCTTTCTTTAATGTAGTTGTCTGGGAAAAGAACACAAAAAACATGTCATTCTCTTATAAATACCTTTTAATTAGAAACAAAGGGGGTAATAACTCGTAGATCTATATAGTTGCCATTTTTGTGCAACCATTGAGGAATGTAAATAGGATGGTTACATGCAGTTTCAGATCTGGGGAATGGTATGTTCACACAAACAATTTTTTGGTCTGAGTGCTGTTTGTTCATGTAAAAACTGGACCTCAAACCAACAGCAATTGACCAAATGTAAGCCTAGTATTTTGACACAATTTACTAATGAAAACATATCAAAGACTTGACATGATGCTTTTTCTAATGGACATTAACCCCTTAATGACCTAGGACATATATATATATATATATATATACGTCCTAGGTCTCCCTCCCAATTGATGTGGGCTCTCATGGTGAACCCACGTTTCACCGCACATGTTGGCTGATCAGCCAACATATGCAGTTTATAGGCTCTCTGATCTCTAATCCACCCCCACTTGTTAACCTTAGATTGCGCTGTCAAATTCTGACAGCACAATCTAAAGTGCTCAAGTGGGGATTGCACTGTTCTTCGCCATTATCGGCAGCTTCGTGACATGATCATGGTGTGCCAATGGTTTTTCATGACAGCGTGGGGTCAGCTCATTACCCTTATTGATGTCATGACTCATTGTGATTGTCGGTACTCTGCTGCCATTCACAGGAGACCAGCATTTCTACTGATCAGAGCGATTCTGAAGAATCTCTCTGATCAGCAGAAGCAATCAGACAGTACAGTCATAACATCTTCTAAGATGACTGGTAAAATCAAGAAAAAAATAAGTTTGTGAAAATATGTAAAAATTGAAAAAGAAATCAAAATAATCAAATCACCCCCTATTGCCCAATTAAAAATAAAACAAGAAAAAATATACATATTTGGTATCACGTCGTTCAGAAATGCCCGATCTATCAAAATCTAAAATCAATTAATCTGATCGGTACACAGCATAACAAGAAAAAAAAAAATCAAAACACCAGAATTACATTTTTTCGGCCGATGCAACATTGCATTAAAATGCAATAACAGGCGATCAAAACTTGTATCTACCCAAAAATGATACGATTAAAAATTTGAGCTCAAGATTCAAAAAATAAGTCATCACTGAGCTCCAGATCCTGAAAAATGAGAACGTTATGTGTCTCGGAAAATGGCAGCAATAGAGCAAATCTTTTTTTTTTAACAAACTTCTGAATATTTTTTTCACCACTTACGGTAGTTAAAAGTAAAACTATACATGCTTGGTATCTACGAACTCGTACTGACCTGAGGGATCATATTCCCAGGTCAGTTTTGCCATATAGTGATCATGGTAAATAAAAATCCTGAAAACCAATTTTACAATTGCACTTTTTTTTTTAAATTTCACCGCATTTGGAATTGTTTTTGTTTTCCAATACAATGTGGGACAGAAAGAATGGTTTCATTCAAAAGTACAACTTGTCCTGCAAAACAACAAGCCCTCATACGTCTATATTGATGGAAAAATAAAAAAGTTATGGCTTTTGTAAGAAGGGCAGGAAAAATGAAAACAAAAAAACGGAAAATCACCAGGGGGCGAAGGGGTTAAAAAAATGCAGAAAAAATAAAGGATTTTCTTGCAAGCAGATTTGATGTGTTTTTTTTTTAATGTGGATTCTGACACAATATCTGTGCAAAAAACCCCATAGTGGCCTTTGGATAACATGGAAGCTATGATGCTCAGTCAGATCCGAGTAAAAAGTGGCTTTAGCCTTCAACAGTTATCGAAGGGCTTTATTAAATCATCTAGCTACAGAAAGATCAGCAATGTTTTGACTCCTAGTATAGATCTTGATCTTTGAAGCAAATTTATACTATGGTTCGAAATATTGCTGAGGTTTCTGTATTTGTGATGATGACATAATAAAGTAAGTTGACCATTATTGGATTCTGAAGCCGTCTTCTTTTACTTGGATTATTCTTGTAAAAAGGGATCATCATTAGGGATGATCGAATATCAAAATATCCGTTTCGGTGAATATCCGCCGAACAGGTCGGCGCTATTTGACTATTCGCGAATATTCGATGCGCAATGTAAGTCTATGGAAAAATCGAATAATGTCACATTGGACCTAACGGTGAACTGTGGTGACTGAGGAAAAGGCTGAAATGGATGTCAAAAAAAGCAGAAACAGTATGGGCACAGCCTGTAGAATGTGTGTGACTGCATTTCTGGTGTCTTTGAATAACGTGCTCAGAGCAGCATGTGGCGTTTATGTAGTCGCCAGAACAGCTCTCAAACCAAAGTAATCTCTATTTTGACAAACAGAACGCAGGTTTTTCGGTCTCTGTCGTTCTCTCCCTCTCCCCCCCTCTCTCATACTCACCGATCACTGACCAATCACCGGCGCGGCGCCGCAGAGCTGTCAGACTGCTCCGGCGGCTTCTCCAGCTTTTGAAAATGCCGGCCACTCATTATTCCATCTCGTATTCCCTTCTTCCCCCGCCCACCAGCGCCTATGATTGGTTGCATTTAGACGCGCCCCCACGCTGAGTGACAGCTGTCTCACTGCAACCAATCACAGCCGCCGGTTTGCGGGTCTATGTGATGCAGTAAAATAAATAAATAATTAAAAAAACCAGCATGTGGTCCCCCCAAATTTTGATACCAGCCAAGATAAAGACACACGGCTGAAGGCTGGTATTCTCAGGATGGGGAGCCCCACGTTATGGAGAGCCCCCCCTACCTAAAAATATCAGCCAGCAGCCGCCTGGAATTGCCGCATCTATTAGATGCGACAGTCTCGGGACTCTACCCAGCTCATCCCGAATTGCCATGGTGCGGTGGCAATCGTGGTAATAAGGAGTTAATGGCAGCCCATAGCTGCCACTAAGTCCTAGGTTAATCATGGCAGGTGTCTGAGACACCCCCAATGATTTACCTGTAAGTGAAAGTAAATAAACTCATACACTCAAAAAAATCCTTCATTTGGAAAAGAAAACAAAAAAACCCACCCTCTTTCACCACTTTATTAAAATCCCCAAATACCCCTCCAGGTCCAACGTAATTCTCACGAGGTCCCGCGACGCATCCAGCTCTGCTACATGAAGCTGACGGGAGCGGCCGTGGAACACCGCCGCTCTCTGTCAGCTCCATGCAGCAACTGAAGTGAGCCGCACAATCAGCAGTGACGTCACTCAGGTTACCCTCGGCCACAGCTCTCAGGTGGAGGACTGCAGCCGGCCATGGGTCACCTGAGTGACGGCACCGCTGATCGCATGGCTCACTTCAGTCACTCAGGGGATTTGCGGTCACCGGTGAGTCCTTCACCTGTGATTGCAAATCAGGCCGCAGCGAACAGACAGAGCCGGGCGATGACAATGAAGTCGGGTGAAGTTTATTCTGATCACGCGGCACTGTCTCGCAGCCAGCCATGTTGTATGGGGATTTAGCAGGCCAAGTGAGACCTCACTGTCAAAATGCATCCAAAACGGTCGAGAATGTTTCCACTCACTGACAGCAAGCAGAGATGGTGGGGAATGTTTCCATTCACTGACAGCAAGCAGACGTGTTGGGGAATGTTTCCATTCAATGATAGCAAGCAGAGATGATAAGGAATGTTTCCACTCAATGACAGCAAGCAGAGTTGGTGGGGAATGTTTTCATTCACTGATAGCAAGCAGAGATAGTGGGGAATGTTTACAGTCACTGACAGCAAGCAGAGATGGTGGGGAATGTTTCCATTCACTGACACCAAGCAGAGATGATGAGGAATGTTTCTATTCACAGACAGCAAGCAGACGTGTTGGGGAATATTTCCATTCACTGACAGCAAGCAGAGATGGCGTGGGAATATTTCCATTCACTGACAGCAAGCTGACGTGTTGGGGAATGTTTCCATTCACTGACACCAAGCAAAGATGGTGGGGAATGTTTCCATTCACTGACAGCAAGCAGAGATGGTGGGGAATGTTTTCACTCACTGACAGCAAGCAGATGTGTTGGGGAATGTTTCCATTCAATGACAGCAAACAGAAATGGTGGGGAATATTTCCATTCACTGACAGCAAGCTGACATGTTGAGGAATGTTTCCATTCACTGACAGCAAGAAGAGATGATGGGTAATGTTTCCACTGACTGAAAGCAAGCAGACGACTTGGGGAATGTTTCCATTTAATGACAGCAAGCAGAGATGATGGGGAATGTTTCCATTCACTGACAGCAAGCAGACGTGTTGGGGAATGTTTCCATTCAATGACAGCAAGCAGAGATGATGGGGAATATTTCCACTCACTGACAGCAAGCAGAGATGGCGGGGAATGTTTCCAATTCAATGACAGCAAGCAGAGATGATGGGGAATGTTTCCACTCACTGACAGCAAGCAAAGATGGTGGGGAATGTTTCCATTCACTGACAGCAAGCAGAGATGGTGGGGAATGTTTCCAGTCACTGACAGCAAGCAGAGATGGTGGGGAATGTTTCCATTCACTGACACCAAGCAGACGTATTGGGGAATGTTTCAATTCACTGACAGCAAGCAGAGATGATGGGGAATGTTTCCGCTCACTGACAGCAAGCAGACGTGTAGGGGAATGTTTCCATTCAATGACAGCAAGCAGAGATGGTGGGCAATGTTTCCATTCACTGACAGCAATCAGATGTGTTGGGGAATATTTCCATTCAATGACAGCAAGCAGAAATGGTTGGGAATGTTTCCACTCACTGACAGCAAGCAGAGATGATCGGGAATGTTTTCATTCACTGACAGCAAGCAGAGATGGTGGGGAATGTTTCCATTCACTGACAGCAACCTGATGTGTTGGGGAATGTTTTTATTCAATGACAGCAAGCAGAGATGATGGGGATTATTTCTATTTATTGATAGGAAGCAGAGCATAGAGCATGGCTGGCTGCGAGACAGAGCCGAGCGATCAGAATAAACTCAGATGAACGTCACCCGACTTCATTGTCATTGTGCGGCTCTGTCTGTGAGCCGCGGCCTGATTTGCGATCATAGGTGAAGGACTCACCGG
Source organism: Anomaloglossus baeobatrachus (assembly GCF_048569485.1). Lineage (NCBI taxonomy): Eukaryota > Metazoa > Chordata > Amphibia > Anura > Aromobatidae > Anomaloglossus > Anomaloglossus baeobatrachus. Next base: position 560,500,133 of record NC_134353.1, read on the forward strand.
TGACCGCAAATTCCCTGAGTGACTGAAGTGAGCCGCGTGATCAGTGGTGCCGTCACTCAGGTGACCCGCGGCCAGCTGGAGTCCTCCACCTGAGAGCTGTGGCCGCAGGTCACCTGAGTGACGTCACAACTGATTACGCGGCTCACTTCAGTTGCTGCGTGGAGCTGACAGAGAGTGGTGGTGTTCCACGGCCGCTCCTGTCAGCTTCATGTAGCAGAGCTGGATGCATCGCGGGACCTCATGAGAATTACGCCAGACCTGGAGGAGTATTTGGGGATTTTCATAAAATGGTGAGAGGGTGTTTTTTTTTGTCTTTTATTCCAAATAAAGGATTTTTTCAGGTGTATGTGTTTATTTACTTCCACTTACTGGTTAATCATTGGGGGAGTCTCATGGACGACTGCCATGATTAACCTAGGACTTAGTGGCAGCTATGGGCTGCCATTAACTCCTTATTACCCCGATTGTCATCGCACCAGGGCAATTCGGGATGAGCAGGGTAGAGTCCCGGGACTGTCGCATCTAATGGATGCGGCAATTCCGGGCGGCTGCTGGCTGATATTTTTAGGCTGGGGGGCTCCCCATAATGTGGGTCTCCCTATCCTGAGAATACCAGCCTTCAGCTGTGTGGCTTTATCTTGGCTGGTATCAAAATTTGGGGAGACCGCATGCCGTTTTTTAAATTATTTATTTATTTTACTGCACTACATAGACCCGCCCACTGGCGGCTGTGATTGGTTGCAGTGAGACAGCTGTCACTCAGCGTGGGGGCGCGTCTGAATGCAACCAATCATAGGCACCAGTGGGCGGGGGAAGCAGGGAATACAAGAAGCAATAATGAACGGCCGGCATTTTCAAAAGTTGGAGAAGCCGCCGGAGATGTGTGACAGCCGTGCAGTGCTGCGTCGGTGATCAGTCAGTGATTGGTGAGTATGAGAGAGGGGGGAGAGGGAGAGACCGACAGACAGAGAGAGAGACCGAAAGACCTGCATTCTGTTTGTCAAAAAAGTGATTTATGGAGCTGCTAGCAGCTACTGGACACTGTGTTCAGCCCTTACAAGGACTATATATTAGTTGGATCCAAGAATGCTCTCCCACACACAATACAGTCTATGTACACTGCCAGCTCCCTATCACTACGCGTTCACAATATGGTCGCAGGCTTATATAGCCCCATGACGTTGTGCGGCCAAGCCAATCACAGTAACACCACAAGAAAGATGTCTGCGGCGTTACTGTGAGGGCAAGCAACATCAGATGTGTTCATTGGCTGGAAAACAGGCGCCAGGAAGTCAGAAATGAAAATGAAAGTATCGAAGTGAATACCATATTATCCATCAGATAGCGAAAACCTCGAATACCCCATTATCCGTTGGATACCGAATAATGGCGAATACATTTGCTCATCCCTAATCATCATGTTTATGTATGCTCATGGCATTACAGCTGTTCTGTCTCAACTTCACTAATGTTGGCTGTGCTTCATCTGTCATACCATGAATCAAAAAAGAAATTAAGAATGTTGACTTCACATTATGGTCTTTCTGGATTTCTTCAAATTTTTTTAATTGTTTTGATGGAAAAATTAGCATTGATTGCCGCTGTTTCTGCCATTAAAAACTGTGGCCAAGCATTTCTCCCAGACAGCACTACTCTTCTATGCTGTAGCCAATAAAAGGGGTCATATGCGCACATCTTGTCTTTAAGTTGCTATAGATTTAATTAATATTCACTGAATGCCCTGATTTTGGTGGGATGGGTTGATGATGTGTTTGGGGCAACTTGCTGGTCTTAAAGGGATCGTTAGATTTTTAAAAGGATACCAGTTTCTTTACTCTCCTCCTTAAATATGCATGATGGCCTGATCTGAATGTGTTGGTAATCAATGGCTTTTGGCCGAACAGGGGTTTAACCAGAAGCTACAGCAATGCCCAAAAGATTTGAGATCGACACAAAGTTTAAATGTTTTGTTTACCAAGCCACTTAGTTATCACTTTTGCCTTGTGTCATGGTGTTCCATTATGCTGGAAAAAGCAATGTTCATCACCAAATTACTACTCCATTGTTGGGATAAGTTGCTCTTGGAGGATTTTTAGATACCATTTTTTTTTTTAAATTTCTTTAAAGATACCATTCTTTATTCATTGCAGTGTTCTTAAGAAAATTTATGAGTGAGCACACTCCTTTGGATCTAAAGCATCCCCACACATAAATGGTCTCAGCATGCTTTCATATCGGCATGAGGCGTCGAAGCAGTTTGGTGATGAACAGCGCTTTGTCCAGAATGATAGAGACCATATCCTAAGGCAAAGGTTATAATTAAATTGCTGGATGAAAAAAAACATTGAAATTTTGGGTCCATGGCGAGGAAACTCCCCAAATCTCAATCCCACAAAGAACCTATGGACAATCCTCAAAAAGGGAGTGGGCAAAAAACCTCTGACCGAAATTGTGATCAACTCCCACCAGTGATCGGACAAGAATAGGTTACCATCAGTCACAGTTTGGCCAAGAAGCTGATATCCAGCATATCAGGGAAATTAGACTATGTTCACATAGAACGTTTTTGCAGCGTTTTTTTCCTGACCAAAACCTGATCTTGTGGCAGGACGTCTCTTGGGAGTCATCTGCGGTTTAGGTTCGGTTTTTGGGGTTTTTTACAGTGTTTTTTTCTGTGATGTCAAGACCAGCAAGAATTCAAAAGTACCCAAGTGCTGGGCCAGGCCAGGATTGACCTGGATCCAGCACTCAGGTAGTAAAGAAAAAATGGTAGAAAAAAAAAGTAAAGCAAGAGCGCTATACTTACCAGTCTCCAGTAGATGCTAGCGTGTATGGGCTCCTTCCAGGTATGACGTCTTTCAACAGGCCCCTATCATGTGGGGGGGCAGGGGGGTGAAGCATGATTATAGTGAAAGGGAGGAAACCTCGCCAAACTCACTAACAAAGCTGTTCATGCCCACTAACCCAGCTGGTCATGACCACTAAACTGGAAGGTGCCTATACACTCTAGGCTCAACTGTACCTTCTCCTGCGGCCCCTCCTACTTCCGATGTCACTCATTAGCCTCATACATATTCACTGCTCCACCCACTGGAGTCTGTGGGTCTATCGTACAGTAAAAAAAAAAAAAAAATAAGTAAAAAAAATTATGTATGGTCCCCCATATTATGATACCCAGCACAGATAAAGTCTATAGGCTACAGTCCCCAGCTGTGTGCTTATCTTGGCTGTGTATCAAAGTAAGAGAGACCCCATGCTGTTTTTTAATTATGTAAATAAATTAAAAAAAACAGTGTGCGGTCCCCCCAAGATAAAACCCACAGCTGGGGGCTGGTATTCTCAGGCTGGAGAGACCCAGCCTAAAAATATCAGCCTGCAGACGCCCAGAATTGTCGCATCCATTAGATGCGACAATCCCAGCACTTTACCCGGATCTTCCCGAATTGCCCTGGTGTGGTGGCAATTGGGGTAATATCAGGGCTTAATCACAGGTAATGGCAGGTGTCTATGAGACGTCTCCATCACCAATCTGTAATAAGTGAAAAGAAATAAAACACAAACACCCAAAAAATCCTTTATTTGAAATAAAATACAAAAAGCCCCCTCTTTCACCACTTTATTAACCCCATAATCACATCCCTGCAGGTCTGACGTAATCCACACGAGGTCCCATGGCGATTCAGCTCTGCTACATCTGAAGATTACAGCAAGCGCCATAGAACATGACTGCCCGATGTGAGCTCCAGGGAATGAATGAGCCGCATGATCAGCAGTCACTTCACTCAGGTGGTTTCCGGTCACAGATGGTGATACATGTGACCATAAATAGCCTGAGTGAGGTCACCGCTGAATGAGCGGCTCATTCATTCTTTGTATAGACCCACAGACCATGTCTGTGATTGGTTGCAGTCAGATGCTGGGGGCACATCTGACTGCAACTAATCACAGTGAAAGCAGTGAATATGTAATGAGCGGGGAAGTGGAGGAGCCGCGGGAGTGTACAGCCGCATTGGTGATTCGGTAAATATAGCACGCCTGCTTCAATTCCCCTATCCACACCACCATTTTTAGGTGCCGGCCATATACCCTGGATCAATCCCAGGCCTAACCATGTTTTCTATTAACCCGGTTAGACCTGCCATTCCAGGGTATCTGCGAGTCCACCTTTCAGTTGGTTGAAAAAACGTGGCAAAAGCGCTGAAAAGAATTGAAATGTTCATTCTTTTCATAACACAGCAAAATCGGAGGTGGTTCGCAAAACCATCAGGAAAAAATCCTGATGTGTTTGTGTGTGTGTGCATGAGATTTCAGAAATCTCATAGACGTTGCTGGGACTGTAAAAAGGAGCATTTTACTAGCATGGATTTGCATAAAATCAAGGCAAATCCAGAGTTAAAAAACGCTGCAAAAATGCTGCAAAAACTCCCAGTGTGAATATAGCCTTATAGAAGTCTTCAAAAATGAGGGACAGCACTGAAAATATTGAGTCTTTACATAAACTTAATATATTTGTCATGAAAAGTAAAAAAAAACTTATGAAACACTTTTAATTGTATTTCAGTAACCATAGAAACATATGACTAAAAGAAAAAAAAAACTGAAGCAGTAAGCTTTATGAATATCAAAATATGTGACGTCTCCAGGTTTTTGACCATGACTGCTTATCATGTGAATGTCCAATATTGTATTAAAAATATATTGTACTCTAAAATTCTTCATGTAACTTTATTTATAAATCTTTTTGACACAGATAGATTTTCCAGATGATTCCAGCCCTAGAATTGTTCACCTTCACTGTGCAACAAAAGTTCAGCTTCTTGATGACGGCCGCTATGGAACTTACATAACTTCTAGGGAAATACAGGCCATCGATCCAGGCACAGACGAGGAAAACATTGTCTTTAAAATACTGAGAGCTCCTCAAAATGGACACCTGGAAAATGTTATATCAGGTATGTGTCAAAATGAAAAAGCTTGACACTAGAGCAGATAATGTCCACAATTACCCAATACTGTTTTTTTTCTACACATTGTTTCCTAAATTATGATAAAGCTACGCTTAAAGGGGTTGTCTAGTCTAAAACGACCTGTCTGCAGTCACGCTGTGTGACTGCAGACCTGTGAGTCCTCACATCGCACGCACTGTAAGGCTATGTGCGCACGCTGTGTTTTTTGTGGCGTTTTTCGGGTGTGTTTTTGGTCTAAAAACTGCATGACTTTGCTTCCCCAGTAAAGTATATGAGTTTTCTTTTTTGCACAGTGCAGTTTTGTTTTAGGTGCGTTTTTGTGGTGTCCACAAATATACAGCATGTCAATTATTTCTGCGTTTTTGCCAGCGTTTTTCACTCATGCAATGCATTGGAAAAAACACAGCAACAAAAACGCAGAAAAACGCAGCAAAAAATGCGCAAAAATGCATGCGTTTTTCTATGCATTTTTTACCACGGGTGCATTTTTGTGTGTTTTTTTGTGGCCAAAAACGCACAGAAACACTGCATCCTTGTGGTCACAAAAAATGCAGCGTGCGCACATAGCCTAAGGGTTTTCCAGTGTCAACGTTGGGGATGGCAGTCATGTGGCCGCAAATATGAGATATGCATACTCCTGGCTAGAATCTGAGTAGACTGTTTCCGGTGCGCTCAATTGAAGTGTATTGCGCGAGGCCAGAAACAGTCTAGTCAGCTGGCTAATGTCAAGTTAGGTGTCAGGTTATACTTTTTTGTTCCAGGATTTCATAGTGCTGTGTTATTTGCATTAAGGAAGACTTTCTTATTTCTATAACTTATTGTTTAAATGCCTTGGATTGCCTAAAAAGTAAAGAAAAAGTACCCCCCTCACCAACCGCTGTGGTGTGTAATTTATCAAGTTGAGATTTCCATTTATTTTTGGTAATCCAAGGACAGGACCATCAAGTCCAGGTAAGGATTAGGACAAGAAGTAAGAGGATCACAGAAGGACAGTATAATCACTTTTTTTTTAGGCAGTCTAAAGCAATTATTAAGCAATAATATACTGTATATTCCCTGCAAAGCCTCTTTAAATGATTTAATGCTAGTCATTAAACACTCAGTAGAAAATTAAGCTTTGCTTGAAAAAAAAAAAAAAAAACATTACAGACTTTAATATTTGTCTTCCCAGGCAAATTTATCGCAGATCATTTCACACAGAAGGATTTGAACATGAAATCTTTATTGTATATAATAAATCCATCAATTAATGTCTATAAAGATTCAGTAGCGTTTACAGTTACAGATCCATCTGGAAACAGAGCTGAACCTCAAAGGTAAGTGGAAAAAACACATTTCCATAAATATGGATGTGTTAAAGTCCCCATACACAAAACTCCTGTGGTAAAGTCCACATACATAAAGCTCCTATGGGAAAGTACACACACAAAGCTCCTATAGTAAAGTCCACATACACAGAGCTCCTGTGGTAAAGTACACACAAAGAAAGCTCCTGTGGTAAAGTACACACAAAGAAAGCTCCTGTGGTAAAGTCCACATACACAAAGCTCCTGTGGTAAAGTCCACATGCAAAAAGCTTCTGTGGTAAAGTCCACATACACAAAGCTCCTGTGGTAAAGTCCACATACACAAAGCTCCTGTGGTAAAGTCCACATGCAAAAAGCTTCTGTGGTAAAGTCCACATACACAAAGCTCCTGTGGTAAAGTCCACATACACAAAGCTCCTGTGGTAAAGTTCAAACACACAAAGAAAGCTCCTGTGGTAAAGTCCACATGCAAAAAGCTTCTGTGGTAAAGTCCACATACACAAACCTCCTGTGGTAATGTTCAAACACACAAAGAAAGCTCCTGTGGTAAAGTCCACATACACAAAGCTCCTGTGGTAAAGTCCACATACACAAAGCTCCTGTGGTAAAGTTCACATACACAAAGCTCCTGTGGTAAAGTCCACATGCAAAAAGCTTCTGTGGTAAAGTCCACATACACTAAGCTCCTGTGGTAAAGTTCACATACACAAAGCTCCTGTGGTAAAGTTCACATACACAAAGCTCCTGTGGTAAAGTCAACATACACAAAGCTCCTGTGGTACAGTCCACATACAAAAAGCTCCTGTGGTAAAGTCCACATACACAAAGCTCTTGTGGTGTAGTCCACATACACAAAGCTCCTGTGGTAAAGTCCACATACACAAAGCTCCTGTGGTAAAGTTCACATACACAAAGAAAGCTCCTATGGTAAAGTCCACATACACAAAGCTCTTGTGGTGTAGTCCACATACACAAAGCTCCTGTGGTAAAGTCTACACACACAAAGCTTCTGTGGTAAAGTCCACATACACAAAGCTCCTGTGGTAAAGTTCACATACACAAAGCTCCTGTGGTAAAGTTCACATACACAAAGCTCCTATGGTAAAGTCAACATACACAAATCTCCTGTGGTAAAGTCCACATACACAAAGCTCCTGTGGTAAAGTCCACATACACAAAGCTCCTGTGGTACAGTCCACATTCACAAAGCTCCTGTGGTAAAGTCCACATACACAAAGCTCCTGTGGTAAAGTTCACATACACAAAGAAAGCTCCTGTGGTAAAGTCCACATACACAAAGCTCTTGTGGTGTAGTCCACATACACAAAGCTCCTGTGGTAAAGTCTACACACACAAAGCTTCTGTGGTAAAGTCCACATACACAAAGCTCCTGAGGTAAAGTTCACATACACAATCCTCCTGTGGTAAAGTCTACACACACAAAGAAAGCTCCTGTGGTAAAGTCCACATACACAAAGCTCCTGTGGTAAAGTCCACATACACAAAGCTCCTGTGGTAAAGTTCACATACACAAAGCTCCTGTGGTAAAGTCCACATACACAAAGCTCCTGTGGTAAAGTCCACATACACAAAGCTCCTGTGGTAAAGTCCACATGCACAAAGCTTCTGTGGTAAAGTCCACATACACAAAGCTCCTGTGGTAAAGTTCACATACACAAAGCTCCTGTGGTAAAGTTCACATACACAAAGCTCCTGTGGTAAAGTCAACATACACAAAGCTCCTGTGGTACAGTCCACATACAAAAAGCTCCTGTGGTAAAGTCCACATACACAAAGCTCCTGTGGTAAAGTTCACATACACAAAGAAAGCTCCTATGGTAAAGTCCACATACACAAAGCTCTTGTGGTGTAGTCCACATACACAAAGCTCCTGTGGTAAAGTCTACACACACAAAGCTTCTGTGGTAAAGTCCACGTACACAAAGCTCCTGTAGTAAAGTTCACATACAAAAGCTCCTGTGGTAAAGTTCACATACACAAAGCTCCTGTGGTAAAGTCAACATACACAAAGCTCCTGTGGTACAGTCCACATACACAAAGAAAGCTCCTATGGTAAAGTCCACATACACAAAGCTCTTGTGGTGTAGTCCACATACACAAAGCTCCTGTGGTAAAGTCTACACACACAAAGCTTCTGTGGTAAAGTCCACATACACAAAGCTCCTGTGGTAAAGTTCACATACACAAACCTCCTGTGGTAAAGTTCACATACACAAAGCTCCTGTGGTAAAGTTCACATACACAAAGCTCCTATGGTAAAGTCAACATACACAAATCTCCTGTGGTAAAGTCCACATACACAAAGCTCCTGTGGTAAAGTCCACATACACAAAGCTCCTGTGGTACAGTCCACATTTACAAAGCTCCTGTGGTAAAGTCCACATACACAAAGCTCCTGTGGTAAAGTTCACATACACAAAGAAAGCTCCTGTGGTAAAGTCCACATACACAAAGCTCTTGTTGTGTAGTCCACATACACAAAGCTCCTGTGGTAAAGTCCACATACACAAAGCTCCTGTGGTAAAGTTCACATACACAAACCTCCTGTGGTAAAGTTCACATACACAAAGCTCCTGTGGTAAAGTTCACATACACAAAGCTCCTATGGTAAAGTCAACATGCACAAATCTCCTGTGGTAAAGTCCACATACACAAAGCTCCTGTGGTAAAGTTCACATACACAAAGCTCCTGTGGTAAAGTCAACATACACAAAGCTCCTGTGGTACAGTCCACATACACAAAGCTCCTGTGGTAAAGTCCACATACACAAAGCTCCTGTGGTAAAGTCCACATACACAAAGTTCCTGTGGTAAAGTCCACATACACAAAGCTCCTGTGGTACAGTCCACATACACAAAACTCCTGTGGTGCAGTGCACATGCACAAAGCTCCTGTGGTAAAGTCTACACACACAAAGCTCTTGTGGCAAAGTCCACACACAAAGCTCCTGTGGTAAAGTCAACACATACAAAGCTCCTATGGTAAAATCTAGACACACAAAGCTCCTGTGATAAAGTCCACATACATAAAGCCCCTGTGGTAAAGTCTATACACACAAAGCTCTTGTGGTAAAGTCTAGAGATGAGCGTTGTTCGAATCGAACCGTTCGCCAATTTCAAATTCGAGTTGTTTTGGGCAGTGGTCGAGTCGTTCGACGAACTCGAATGATTTGCTTCACGTTCGACCGTTCGAGTTACCGTTCGATAACGGTTTGATCACCTAAGCGTGGCTTTTCACAGTAAGGTTATGTGTGCACATTATGTATTTGCATGCGTCCTGCGTCCCCAGCACAATCCCTCTCTCTTTCCTACTCACCGATTAGCTGCACGGCTGTCACAAAGCTCCAGCGGCTTTTCCTCTTTTGAAAATGGCTGCCGCTCATTATTTAATCTGGTATTCCCTGCTTTCCCCGCCCACCAGCGCCCATGATTGGTTGCAGTCAGACACCCCCCCACGCTCAGTGACAGCTGTCTCACTGCAACCAATCACAGCCGCCGGCGGGCGGGTCTATATCACGCAGTAAAATAAATAATTAAAAAAAAACAAAACCTGTGGTTCCCCCCAATTTTGATACCAGCCAAGATAAAGTCACACGGCTGGAGGCTGGTATTGTCAGGATGGGGAGCGCCACGTTATGGGGAGCCCACCACCCTAACAATATCAGCCAGCAGCCACCCGGAATTGCCGCATCCATTAGATGCGACAGTCCCGGGACTCTACCCGGCTCATCCCGAATTGCCCTGGTGCGGTGGCAGTCGGGGTAATAAGTCCTAGATTAATCATGACAGGCGTTTCCCCGAGATACCTTCCATGATTAACCTGTAAGTGAAAGTAAATAAACACACACAATGAAAAATCCTTTATTTGGAATAAAAGACAAATAAAACCCTCATTTACCACTTTATTAATCCCCAAACACCCATCCAGGTTCGACGTAATCCACACAACACTTTCAGCTCTGCTACATGAAGCTGACAGGGAGCGCCGTAGAACACGACCGCTCTGTGTCAGCTCCACGCAGCAACTGAAGTGAGCCGCACTGTCACCGGAGACTGCACTCAAGTAGTGCCTGCGTGTGTGCGGGGATGATCATGTGTGCAGTAGTGCCGGGGTGTGTGCGGTGGTGATGATGAGTGCGGTAGTGCCGGAGTGTGTGCAGGGATGATGATGTGTGCAGTACTGCCAGGTGTGTGCGAGGATGATGATGAGTGCGGTAGTGCCGGGGTGTGTGCGGGGATGATGATGTGTGCAGTAGTGCCGGGGTGTTTACGGTGATGATGATGAGTGCGGTAGTGCCGGAGTGTGTGTGGGGATGATGATGGGGGCAGTACTGCCGGGGTGTGTGCGGTGATGATGATGAGTGTGGTACTGCCGGGGTGTGTGCGGTGATGATGATGAGTGCGGTAGTGCCGGAGTGTGTGTGGGGATGATGATGAGTGCGGTAGTGTCGGGGTGTGTGCGGGGATGATGATGTGTGCGTAAGTGTCGGGGTGTGTGCGGGGATGACGATGGGGGCAGTGCTGCCGGGGTATGTGCGGGGAAGATAATGTGTGCAGTAATGTCGGGGTATGTGCGGGGATGATGATGAGTGCAGTAGTGTCGGGGTGTGTGCGGTGATGATGATGTGTGCGGTAGTGTCGGGGTGTGTGCGGTGTTGATGAGTGCGGTAGTGTCGGGGTATGTGTGGGGATGATGATGGGGCAGTAGTGCCTGTGTGTCTCTCTCTTCTCTCTCTCTTCTCTCTCTCTCTGTCTCTCTCTCACTCCTCTCTCTCTTCTCTCGCTCTCCATTCTCTCTCCTCTCTCTCTTCTCTGTCTCTTCACTCATCTCTCTCTCCTCTCTCTCCTCTCTCTCTCTTTCCTCTCCCTCTCTCTTCTCTCTCCTCTCTCTCTCCTCTCTCTCTCTCTTCTCTCTTTCTCCTCTTCTCTCTCTTCTCTCTCTCTCCTCTTTCTCTCTCTCTTCTCTCTCTTCTCTCTCTCTTCTCTCACTCTTCTCTCTCTTCTCTCTCCTTTCTCTCTTCTCTCTCTATTCTCTCTCTTCTCTCTCTTCTCTCTCTCTCTCTCCTCTCTCTCTCTCTCTCTCTCTACTCTCTCTCTCTCCCCTCTCTCTCTCCTCTCTCTCTCCTCACTCTCTTCTCTCTCTCCCTCCTCTTCTCTCTTTTCTCTCCTCTCTTCTCTCTCCCCTCTCTCTTCTCTCTCTCCTCTCTCTCCTCTCTCTTCTCTCTCCTTTCTCTCTCTCACTCTCCTCTCTCCTCTCTCTTTCACTCTCTTCTCTCTTCTCTCTTCTCTCCTTTCTCTCTCTTCTCTCCTCTCTCTTCTCTCTCTCTCAGACCTGGCGATGATCAGCTGATGCGGTCACCTGACAGCATCAGCTGACACTATAAGTCGAGCGGTGAAGCCACCTTTTTACCGCCCGGGCCGGCTAAACTATCAGCTGATGCCATTGGACAGGAGTCTGCACAGAAGTGTGTAGTTTTTTTTTGTTTTTTTTTGCACTAATGCATCAGCTGATTGTATAAAAGCCGTTTATACAATCAACTGATGTGTCATGTGATTCAGGCCCTTGCCTTCCAGCAAACCGATCAGATGATATTGGATCCGGATTGGACGGCGCGGGACCCTTGAACCAGGATTACTGCGGAGGGGAGCCTTGTAGTTCTGCAGCTGCTGTCTGTCTGTATGGAGGAGAGCAGAGAGCAGCTGCAGAACTACAAGGCTCAGCATCCTCCATCCAGGACTGTATGCTGGAGGGAGAGACAGGGGAAGCAGAACTACAAGGATCAGCATGATCCATTCACTAGTGTATGCAGGAGAGCAGACAGCAGCTGCAGAACTACAAGGCTCAGCATACTCCATCCAGGACTGTATGCAGGAGTTTTTGTCCCCCCAAAAAATGATGTGGGCTTTGCCACATTTTTGTATGCTAGCCAGGTACAGCAGGCAGCTATGGGCTGCCCCAACGCCCAGCTGCCTATTTGTACCCGGCTGGGAACCAAAAATATAGGCAAGCCCTTTTTTTTTTAATTATTTCACGAATTTCATGAAATAATTTAAAAAAAATGACGTGGGCTTCGCCCAATTTTTGTATCCAGCCAGGTACAACTAGGCAGCTGGGGATTGGAATCCGCAGCACAGGTTGGCCCGAGCTTTCTGGGCCCCTCAGCTGCGAATTGCAGTCCGCAGCCGCCCCAGAAAATGGCGCTTTCATAGAAGTGCCATCTTCTGGCGTTGTATCCAACTCTTCCAGCGGCCCTGATGCCGGGTGGCTCGCTGGGTAATAACGGGTTAATACTAGCTTTGTTTTACTAGCTAGTATTAAGCCAGAGATTTTTAATGTCAGGCAAGTTTTACTTGGCCATTAAGAATCTCCAATAAAGGGTTAAAAAATACACCACACAGAGAAAAAATACTTTAATAGAAATAAATACACAGATACACTTAGAGACTCCATGTTTATTACTCCCTCTCACCCCTCCACGATCCTGGTCTTCTGTCTTCTTTCTCCTTCAACCCATGCAGCTCTGCTACATCAGACAGCACTGCATGGGAAGAAAAACACCGCTGCTCCCCGTGCAGTCTAATCACTCAATGAATGATCAGAGGCTGCGGGTTGGTAAGCGGTGACGTCACCGCTGCCACCGTTGCAATAGTAACCTGACAGGCGGGTTACTATAGCAACGGTGATCTCCGATCACCTGATTTCCGTTGCCGCTATTCACCGGCTGTGGCATCCAGTTCCTGCATGTGGGCTGACCCTGTAAAGAGCGCCGACATGCAGGGACGGGGAGCCGACCATGTGCCAGAGCATCTCACCAGTACACGGAGATGCTCAAACGAGCACCGCGTACCAGAGAGATGCACTGACAGGACCTAGCATGACGTCATAGCCATCTGACCAGTCTGAAGCCAATGAGATTAACACACATGACTGGTCACATCCTGTGACGTCATGGAAGGTCGTATCATCAGTGCTGGTTACCGGGAGGATGCAGCGATGATCGGAAAGAGAAGCGGTGGGAGACAGAGTCTGCAGGACGCGTTGCGGGACCTGTAAGATTAATGGCAATGTTTATTAACTGTATATGTAAATCTTTAATGTGTTTATATGTGTTTGTGTTTGCCTGCCATTGTTTTCAATGGGGTTCGAAGGTGTTCGTCGAACGTTCGCCAAACACACCTGCCGTTCGACGAACCGAACCGAACTTGAACACTAGGGGGGTGGCTCATCTCTAGTAAAGTCCACATACACAAAGCTCCTGTGGTAAAATCTACACACACAAAGCTTCTGTGGCAAGTCCACATATATAAAGCTCCTGTGGTAAAGTACACACACAAAAATCCTGTGGTAGTCTGTAAGGGGTTAATTCAGCATCCCCAATGGCCTAGGGCAGTAAAGTTTGTTTTCCCAGGTAGTCCAGGATGATTGAAAAGTAGTGATGAGTGAAGCCGTGAATAATAGGGTTCGCTGAACCAGCACAGGAAAAATAAAAAAATTGGGATTGGAGATCAAACTTGATGCCAAACTAAGGGGTACTTTGCACGTTGCGACATCGCTACTGCGATGTCATCGGGGTCAAATCGAAAGTGACGCACATCTGGCGCCAGTAACGACGGTGCAACGTGTAAAGCCTAGAGGCACCGATAAACGATCGCAAAAGCGTCGTAAATCGGTGATCTGTGATCTGTGTAGTGTCGGTCATTTTCATAATTTCGCTGCAGCGACAGGTACGATGTTGTTCCTCGTTCCTGCGGCAGCACACGTCGCTGTGTATGAAGCCACAGAAGCGAGGAACATCGCCTTACCTGCCTCCAGCGGTTATGCGGAAGGAAGGAGGTGGGCGGGATGTTTACGTCCCGCTCATCTCCACCCCTCCGCTTCTATTGGCCGCCTGCTGTGTGACGTCGCTCTGATGCCGCACGACCCGCCCCCTTAGGAAGGAGGCAGGTCGCCGGCCAGAGCAACGTCGCAGGGCAGGCAAGTGCGTGTGAAGCTGCCGTAGAAATAATGTTCGCTACGGCAGCTGTCACAAGATATCGCATGTGCGACAGGGGCGGGTACTATCGCGCTCGGCATCACTACCGTCGGCTAGCGATGTCGCAGTGTGCAAAGTACCCCTTAAAGTTATACATACCATGTTTCCCGGTTTTCCCCAGTTATACAATATGGTACAAAAAATTTAGGCAGATGTGGATAAAATCCTGAAAAGAATGCTATAAAAAATAGAAACATTATTAATTTATTTTTATCAATTAACAAGATACAAAATTAATTGACAAATGAGAGATCTGAATCAAGTCAATATTTGGGTGACTACCCTTTGCCTTCAAAACAGCATTAATTCATCTAGATACACTTGCACACAGTTTTTGAAGGAACTTTTGTAGGGAGGTTGTTCTAAACATCTTGGATAACTAATCACAGATCTTCTGTTGATGTAAGGTTATGCAAATCCTTCTGTTTCTTCACGTAATTCCAGACAGACTCACTGATGTTGAGATCAAGGCTCTATTGAGTTCATTTCTTCAGTTCCAGGACTCCTTTTCCTTCTATATGCTGAAGATAGATTTTACTGACATTGACTGTATGCTTGAGGTGGTATCCTGCTACAGAATAAATTCGGGGTCAATCAGGCACTTTCTTCATGGTATTGCATGATGGATAAGTATCTGCCTGTATTTCCTCCCCTGCCTAGTTCCTTCACAAATTGTGTGGAACTGTACCTACCTGTGTTTCCCCGAAAATAAGACACTGTCTTATATTTTTTTTTGCCCTGAAAAAAGAACTAGGGCTTATTTTTGGGGTAGGTTTTATTATCGGGGAAACATGGTTGGGGGAAAATTTACCCCCCAAAAAAATGCAGATCCCCTTCCCAGGATCATCATACTTACCAGACCCTGGGCGTCTGTGTTGCTCTCAGGTCCTCCTGCAATCCTTGTTGGGCATTCCAATCAGGTATGCTGCACGCGATCCTCCCCTACTTCTGGCTGACATTCACACATCAGATCGCAGACACACTTATACACACACTCATGAGATTGCACATACAATAGCGTGCACACACTCACCACATCCGGAGATTCCACTTGCTTCTAGCCAGCAGGGGACTCTCTACTCTCTTGTCTCTATAATGCATTCCACCACAGGGTCCTCCATGCGTTCTACCCACAGGTCCTGGTGCTCCACTGCACAGCTTTCCAGGTCCTTATGCCGGCCAGAAGCAATCAATATTGGATGGGGTGAGTATGTGTGTGTGCGATCTTATGTGTGTGTGTGTGTGTGTGTGTGTGTGTGTGATCTGATGTGTGTTGGTGTGCGATCTGATGTGTGTGGGTGTGCATTCCGCCGCATGTCCTTGATGCGTTCCACTACTCGCGTTCGACGTCTGGTGAGTATGATGACGGGGTCTTCTCTCTTCTTTTTTTTGGGGGGTGTCTGTTTTCTATAATGAAGTGTCCTGCATTATTCTTTAACTTTTTTAGCTGTATGGACACTTCATTATTTAACCGTGACTAGGGCTTATTTTCAGGGAAACACGGTAGAAGAATTGATTCTGTTTTGATGGCAAAGGGTAGTCCCACCAAATATTGATTTTAGTTAGATTTATCTTTTGTAGATTCACTTTGCATTTTATTAATAAATAAAAATAAACTGTTAACACTTCTATTTCTGAATATGTTTATATTTCCCAGCATTTTTTCTGCACCTGCCTTAAACATTTGCACATTACTCTATGTCCATAGTACTGTATTTTCTGTATTTTAGTTTTTACACTGTATACTACTGACAAAAAAAATCCTGGTCTGATTGAAGCTTTGCACATTAGCATGAATGTAACTGTTTAATAATGATATTACAAATAATACTTTACACCAGACGGCACAGAATTATTTGACCTTTTTGGCTACTTCATACTCATTGCAAAGTAATTTGAACATTGTAGATCAATGAGATTTAAGTATTATGTGATGTGCTTAATCCGTTAAATCCATCACTAAAAATAGATCTGTAAATTGTTTTAATATTTGCTACTTGCTGTGAAATCTGTATCCCGCTGAGATACTTAGCAATGTTCCATTTCACCAGTAGATGTCCTTCTTGTCCTATGCTTTAGGGCTACAATAAAAAGGCAAACTGCTGACAGTGATTACTGATTTCTTTTCTAAATTATCACCCTTAAGAAATACATTTTAGCTGTAAAGTTTCTAATGTGAATGATACTTTAGAAAACCAAATCCTACATACTGTGATTTTGTTTTCACTCAAACACTTGGTCCCTAGGAAAAACTGTCATCTGAACAGCCCTATTCAGTGACATTGGTCAGCATGCTGTCTGTGCAATATCTAATTTTATCATAGACAGAACACGTACAAGTAATATGAGCCCTAAAAATAAAGAAATAAAGCATCACTTCAATAAAACATATGATTGAATAAATCATTGATTCTGATTGATAATTGGTGCAAAATTATTATGTAGAATTCTTATACAATTAAATGAAAAAAAGTACATTTTCTCATCTCAATTGTTTATTTTCATTTGATAAAGTGAGAATAATAACCAAACAACTCAAAATGTTCATAAATAAATTTCTCTTATTTAAAAAAAAATATATTATCAGTGACGATTATAAGATCTCTTTTTTAATAACAGTCATAAGTTGTCCATCCATGGTGTAATGTGGTTATTCCTGATGAAGAGGTTGGAAAACCTTGAAATGCGTAGAATATATACTGCAAGAATCATCTGTGTCTCCTGCATCCTTTAACATGCCAAGTTCAACAGCTCAGATATGTCATACTTAATTTCCACTTTTTCCTATCCATGGAGTCTGTCAGTTTCTGAATCTGTTGACTAGCAACTTTTTGGACAACTATTTTCTTCAATAGATTACTCCCATTTAAGAAGGACCTAAAAGTTCTCAATAGGGTTTAGATCACGTGAGGAAGGGGCCATGTCATTATTCTTTCATCTTTAAGACCTTTATTGGCTAGGCAAGTAGTAGAGTACTTCCATGCATGTGATGGAGCATTGTCCTGCATAAAAATCATGGTTTTCTTGAAAGATTTAGATTTTTTCCTGTATCACTGCTTGAAGAAAGTGTCTTCTAAAACTGGAAGTATGTCTGGAAGTTGATTTTGAATCCATCTTCAACCTGAAAAGGTCCAGCTATCTCATCTTTAATAGTACCAGCCTGTAGCCGTTCCCCATCTTTACCTTACTGGAGTCTGAGACTGATCCAGCCACTGGCCCAACTATCTTGTCTATCAAGAGTCACTCTTCTCTTATCACTCCATAAAACCTACAAAAAAAAATCTGTCTTCAGATATTTATTTGCTCAGTCTTGATGTTTCAAATTATATGCCTTGTTCAGTGATGGTTGGGTTTCAGCCTTTCTTACTTTGGCCATGTTCGTGTGCATTGAACACCTTGTACTTCTGAAAACTCCAAGGAGATTGCAGTTCTGGAATATGACTGTACAGGAGCATTATGTAGAATGCAAAATTATGGTTTAGTAAAGTCCAGGAAATCACAGACAGATAATGGACAGGTAGCAGAGTTACTGCATATAACAGACTGATAGCTTGATCAGCTTGAGCAGATAGCACCATAATTGAAGAACTGGGACAGATAGCAAAATAACAGAAGACCTGAGATGAATGGCAGGAATACAGATGACTATAAACAGGAAACAGAATTGCTGGAGGCCACTGGCACACAGGTAGCAGAGTTAAGCTGGTGTCACACACAGCGACAACGACAACGACGTCGCTGCTATGTCACCATTTTCTGTGACGTTGCAGCGACGTCCCGTCGCTGTCGCTGTGTGTGACATCCAGCAACGACCTGGCCCCTGCTGTGAGGTCGCCGGTCGTTGCTGAATGTCCAGCTTCATTTTTTGGTCGTCACTCTCCCGCTGTGACACACACATCGCTGTGTGTGACAGCGAGAGAGCGACGAAATGAAGCGAGCAGGAGCCGGCACTGGCAGCTGCGGTAAGCTGTAACCAGCGTAAACATCGGGTAACCAAGGGAAGACCTTTCCCTGGTTACCCGATGTTTACGCTGGTTACCAGCCTCCGCCGCTCTTGCTGCCAGTGCCGGCTCCTGCACTGTGACATGTGGCTGCAGTATGCATCGGGTAATTAACCCGATGTATACTGTAGCAAGGAGAGCAAGGAGCCAGCGCTAAGCAGTGCGCGCGGCTCCCTGCTCTCTGAACTGTGACATGTAGCTGCAGCACACATCGGGTTAATTAACCCGATGTGTGCTGCAGGAGAGCAAGGAGCCAGCGCTAAGCGCGGCTCCCTGCTCTCTGAACATGTAGCACAGCGACGTTATGATCGCTGCTTCTGCTGTGTTTGACAGCTAAGCAGCGATCATAACAGCGACTTACAAGGTCGCTGTTACGTCACCGAAAATGGTGACGTAACAGCGATGTCGTTGTCGCTGTCGTTTAGTGTGAACCCAGCTTTACTCTCAACTGTAAACAGGTAATGGGATTACTGCAGACCACTGGCAGACTGGTAGAAGAGCTACTGACGAGTCGAAACAAGTGACAGGATTACTGGAGACAGCAGACAGAAGGCAGAAGACTCTTATGAGTAACACCGAAGACTGACAATCTCGGAAACCGCACAACATCAAACGTCAACATGAGAAAGAAGGTCCAAAAACCCAGAACAAGTTGCAGACAGGACTCCGGAGGTCAACAGAAGCCAAAAGGAAGCATGACAAACTGACTCCAGCTCAGTCCCTCAGAACTCAATAAAACATGGTTAGTCTCCATCAATACTAGAGCCCAGGTGCAAGTCCAAGAGGCCCTAAAATGGGCCAAGGCAATTTATCATATTGAAACATGTCAGGCTACTTGCAAAGACAAATGTGGAGTGAAGCACCAACTAGGGGCAGGAGCATAACACAGTTAATGTGCCTCTTTTTTCTCAACACATTTTTTGCAACTCTGTTGACTATTTGTAACAAAACGTCTGATGGTTATGTGGTCATACCCCCAATATTTTAGTAATTTCAAGAGTAATGCATCCCTCTGTGAGACTTATAACAATTTTTATCCTTAGGCCTCACCTTCCCTCATTACACAATACACATCACCTGGTATGCTTCATCCAATAAGCATTCAATTTTATACAGCTTGGAGCTTGAAAATATGATTGATGATATGGTCAAAATCCTCACTTGCTCAATAAGTGTGCACACAAGATAGATAGATAGATAGATAGATAGATAGATAGATAGATAGATAGATAGATAGATAGATAGCACTAGTTCTGACCCTTCTGTGGGCGCAGAAGAAAGCAGTGGAAAAATCCAGCTGGACTCCAAAGGGATAAATAAAAATGCTTCTTTATTTATATCAACTCGATTAAAAATATATATCCATTTCTCAATTAAAGACACCGGCTTGTTCACACTGATGCATGGCAGATGTATACTACTACGCGTTTCGGCGGAACGCCTTCCTCAGGTCAACAACTTGACCTGAGGAAGGCGTTCCGCCGAAACGCGTAGTAGTATACATCTGCCATGCATCAGTGTGAACAAGCCGGTGTCTTTACTTGAGAAATGGATATATATTTTTAATCGAGTTGATATAAATAAAGAAGCATTTTTATTTATCCCTTTGGAGTCCAGCTGGATTTTTCCACTGCTTTCTTCTATTATCTTCTCGGCTTGCTGCCGTAATCCGTGCCGGACCAAAGGGGACTAACAGGAGGATATATTCAGGCTTGTCTCTGCAGTGGTGAGCGGTTTTGTTTCTTTTCTGTGGGCGCACATCCCTTAGGCGGGCTTTGCACGTTGCGACATCGCAAGCCGATGCTGCGATGTCGCACGCGATAGTCCCCGCCCCCGTCGCAGGTACGATATATTGTGATAGCTGGCATAGCAAAAATTATCGCTACGCCAGCATCACATGCACTCACCTGCCCTGCGACCGTCGCTCTGGCCGGCGACCCGCCTCCTTCCTAAGGGGGCGGGTCGTGCGGCGTCATAGCAACGTCACACGGCAGGCGGCCAATAGCGGCGGAGGGGCGGAGATGAGCAGGATGTAAACATCCCGCCCACCTCCTTCCTTCTCATTGCAGCCGGTAGGCAGGTAAGGTGATGTTCCTCGCTCCTGCGGCTTTACACACAGCGATGTGTGCTGCCGCAGGAACGAGGAACTACATCGTACCTGTCTCTGCACCGGCATTATGGAAATGTCGGAGAATACACCGATGATACGATAACGACGCTTTTGCGCTCGTTAATCGTATCATCTAGGATTTACACACTACGATGTCGAAAGTGAGGCCGGATGTGCGTCACTTTCGATTTGACCCCACCGACATCGCTCGTGCGATGTTGCAACGTGCAAAGCCGCCCTTAGTCATGACTCAGCAACCACCTGTCCTGAATAGAAATCTCAAAAATCAATCTGCACCTAATAGTTTTCAACACATTAGTCAAGTTTTAACGCTCCATGTGAACAGCAGCAATGTTTTGGCTCAAATGAGCCTTTGTCACAGTTGACTGGAGGTGAAACATGGCTGCTGTTCATGTGGGACACTGAAAGTGGGTTAAACATATTGAAAACTTTTGAGATGCTACCTCTTTTTCTTGGATTGATAAACAGACAGACAAATATAGATGTATATAAAAAGTTCAAATGATTGGCTAAATCAGAGTGAATAAAAAGCCTCACTTTTTTGCTTTGGTTTGGATTATTACTGGGAAACAAGGCCCTAGAAGCTTCCACCCTCCATATAGCCAGGGTTCTGCTTCATCTGAGCATTATATACATATATAGAAAGATACAGATGGATAAGTAAATACACAGATGCATGTAAAGATAGATAACATCAGCATGAGCGTACATGTGACCTGCAATAATTACTTCACTGGGTTCTTTTCATTTTTCACAGCTTGGAAATAAAATGGTCTCGCATTGAGTTGCTCCAGGCCATATATGAGGTGTGTGAGACAGAAGCACTGGTATCTTTGAAGATAACACGCAGGGGTTACTCTGTAGACTCTTCTTTTATTTCACTACAGGTAACAGACAAAACAGTTGATTCATCTGTTGATATGACGTACGTTCAGGTTGCATGTTCTCCTTGCATGATTAAGTATTCTGTTTGATTTATGCAGAATAGAGCTGATTAGAAGTATATAGAGGCTTATTGATAGTAAAAGTTTTAGGTTGGGCTCTCATGTTGCATTTTGGTCATGATTTAAAAATTAACAGTTTATACAAGTACAGCATCTTTCAGAAACTCACATAAAAACACTGTAGACTTGGCTTAATTTGAGAAAACGTGATAAAAAATACACTGAGGCAGCAATTTATGCACTCAGCCTAGATGTCCCCCAAATTCACCCTGTCTAACTTATCACTGCACCACCTCAATTTAGATTCAGAGTGGATTTTCAGGATAGAATCTGGCAATCATCTGATTTAGAAGCGATGAGGAAATGATGGATAGGACAGCCATTATCAAGTAGAATTCTTTGAGATGTAACAGGGGAATAGACATATTTTATGTCAAAACTGCTGCAATTTCACTAATTTGATAACATTTCCCCCATAATCAAGCTAGGCAAAACATGCATCGGGGTGTTTCTCCACCACCAGAGGCTCTGTATAGATATCATCCATAATTTTTATTTCTAAATATTTTGCTAGCATTACCCTGACTATCTCCAGTACTAGGTGACTTGTGTATACTGTTTAGTGTCTGATAAAGGCAGCTCACTTCTTAGCTTCAAGAGCTTTAGATCGGTTATTTGTATTTTCCCCATTAGTTTGTTATCTACCGTAGTTCTGTTGTATGCACATGATATATTAGTAGTTTGAAATGAAGCACTATTATCAAACTTTTTACCCTCTTAATATATTGCAGTCATCATATTATATAGCGCTGTGTACTTACAATTGCTCATTTCGCCCTTCTTCCCAATTCATTCTTCTCCATTGGGTCTATGACATCACGTGATTAAAAACAGACTAGCTCATTCCTTCTAAACTCTGCAGAAACAAGAAGTCAATTTTCTCTAGACAAGTCATGAGTCCTTATTGCAAATCCCTGGCAGGACAGGATTAGCTGACCATTTGGATCAAGAGTTGAAGCGAGGAATAACTCATGTAGGGAAAAGAGACTTCCTGTTTCTACACAAAGCAGAGAAAAGAGAAGAATAAACTGGGTAGAAAGGCAAAACAAGCAATTATAAGAACACAGTACCATATATTATGATGATTGCAATAAATTGAGAGGATAAAAACTTTGATGGGAGTGCTTCATTAAACTTTTGAACACCCTTTTTTATTCTATGCAATCCTTTAGTGGATTCCTTTGTATAATTCTCCCTATTTTATGTAATGTTTTTATTATATTATACCTCAATAAAGATCAGATCAATTTATATATATGTTTGTTGTCCAAATTGTTTTTTAATTCTGCTAATCCCCTTCTAGTCTACTATACACTTTATTAAATACAAATTAAAATAGCAGTTACATTATTATTTTGCACACAAGACAAGTAAGGAACTAAAACAAAAGTAAGACTAATTCTGTGTATTTTCATTTAAAGATTAATGGCGTAAGTGCTGTGGATGGAAAAGATTTTTCGACAAGTCCTACAAGACTTATCCAGTTTGATCCAGGTACAATCTTTTTTTTTTGCCACCCTGAAGGCATATATCTAGCCTAACTTTTCATGTAATATCTATCTATCTATCTATCTATCTATCTATTTATCTATCTATCTATCTATCTATCTCTATCTATCTATCTGTCTATCTATGATACGGCTATATAAGGTATTTGTAGAATATGATGCCACCTGACAATTATAGAGATGAGAGAAGCCATATTGGAGACTTACTAGAAGCTGCAGCATCTACTATAACAACATTATGTTCCAGTGAAATGACAAAATACATAAGTCAGATGCTTCTGACCTTCTTTATGAATGAATGTAGCATTTTCCATGAATGAATGAATGAATGAATGAATGATGAAAATGAATTCCCCCCAGCTCTTCAAAAGTATTCTAGGATCTGCAGCAACTCCGCCAGTGTGGACTACTAGGAAAGAGCACTACTTATTTCCTCTGTTGATTGGCTGTAGCAGTCATATCCATAGCGCTGCAGCCAATCACTAAGCTCAGCGGCTTTGTTGTCTACATATCTGTTGTCTGTTATCTTAAAGTTAGTTAAAAGGGGTCAACTCTTAACTGCATGGCAAAAGCATGGCATAAAATGAGTCCTAACATGGTCATTCTCCATTCTGCATAGTTTATCCCTAGACTGAACTGAGGAATATGTTGTCTAAAATGAAGATTTTTTAAAACATTGGGTGGTCATGGTGGGGTCGGTGGGCTTCAATTATCTAACAAAGCAAGGTATAAGTTATTCTAGAAATGTGCACATCCTTTTGACTATAGTTATTGTTCATGAAAGTAAAGCAGAGACTTAAAACAGTTTGGGAACTGTTAGAAACATAATAATACACTTATCTTATGTCTACAAATGTATGTGTAAGCCCTTGTTTATCTAAACAGCAGGGGACTAATGTGCCAAAGAAAGCATTATCTTAGTTACATTATACTTAATTAATTAGTGGTGAAACCTAGTGATTTGCTGAAAGGATTTGGCATGTTTTTACATTTCTCAAATCTTACAAGTTGAGAGCCTTTGCTTTTGCCTGCCAACAGCTAGACTTTCTGTTCACTTCACAAGGCAGAATTATCACTTTGGCTGTTGCACAGTTAAACACTTTTACTAGGGACATACAGTTATAGTAATAAAATTGGCACAGCCACATGATTACTGAATTATGATGGAGTGCCATAGGGGTTTAAAATTATTTTAATATGTATTCATTAATTTTGTGCAGAATGTCATATATACAAATGGTGACTTGCCATTAGAAATCTTAATTCCTTACTTCCACAGGAATGTGATGTAATCACACATAAGTGCATAGTTTAATTATCGCAAGCAGAGATTTTGAAAAATATGAAACACTTCAAAATATATTTGAAAAGAAGAGGGGAGGAGATCTGGAGCCTACAAACACTAAGAGCTGGGCCCGCAATAGAAATGTAATAGGTGGGCAGTGCCCCATGATGTAAATATGCTATTTTTTTTGTGTAAACTGTTGAATAATATAAATGCGTGTTTTAGTAGCTAAGTGTTTTTAGAGAAGAATAATTTCCATATGTAGAAGAGTTAAGGGTACTTTACACGCTGCGACATCGCTAGCGATCTCATTAGCAATGTGAAATTTCGAGATCGCACATAGGTAATTTTACGCATGTGCGATCTCGAAAGATCGCACTTGCGATCTAGAATTTCACATCGCTAATGAGATCGCTAGCGATGTCGCAGCGTGTAAAGTACCCTTTAGTACTGTAGACTAGGTTGCCAAATTTTGCCATCTAGCAGTTGGGTTAGGTCAGCGGTAAAGCAAGTTTTAGAAGATATGATAGATAAGATGGGGTTAAGGTAGTGAAAGTGAGGAGTAAAAGATAGCTAGAAGAAGTAGCTCCAGAGTAGGGGGTTGAGAAGCTGGTTCAAGAGCGAGAGGACATGGACTCGGTGCTAGAGCAAGTCCAGGAACCCTGAGGTAACTTCTGGATGACTGGAGCCTAAGGGGTACTTTACACCTTGCAACATCACTAGCAATTGCTAGCGATGTCCAGCGCGATAGCACTCGCCCCCTTCGTACATGCGAGATGTGGTGATTGCTGCCGTAGCAAACATTATCGCTATGGCAGCTTCACACGCACATACCTGCTCGGCGACGTCGCTGTGACCGTCGAACAATCCCTCCTTCAAGGGGGAGGAGCGTTCAGCGTCACAGAGACGTCACCGCGCCGTCACTAATCGGCCGGCCAATAGAAGCGGAGGGGCGGAGATGAGCGGGACATAACATCCCGCCTACCTTCTCCCTTTCGCATTGCTGTCGGGACGCAGGTAAGGAGATGTTTGTCGCTCCTGCGGGTTTACACACAGCGATGTGTGGAGCTGCAGGAACAACAAACAACATCGTACCTGCGGTCGACCCAACATTATGGAAATGAACGACGTTACACAGATCAACGACATTGTACGCTTCTATGCTCGTTCATCGTCGCACCTAGGATTTACATGTTGCGATGTCGCTACCGATATATCGGTAGCATGTCGCAACATGTAAAGCCCCCCTTAGGCTTACCTTGCCTGGCATAGAGAGTCATCTGGCTAGAGAAGCCAACGAGGCCCAGAAATGGATAAAGGTGTGCGGTATTAGTGGGAAGCAGGCACAGACCCTGGAGTATTGAGAACAAGGTCCAAGATAGGAGGTGACAGAAATAAGAACTCCACAGAGAGAGAAAGGAAGGCCATGTCTGTCATAATGGTGTGAAGAATAAAAGTAAACAAAAACTAGTTGGCTAAGTGAACTCTGGTGTTGGGTGTCTCACTATCCGTCAATATAGATGACTGGCAGCAGGGGTAATAGACACTGACCCGAAGCAGCAAGTAAGTGTCAGGCACCCTTCTGGAAGCCATTTCTACACACAGAGTCTTCTTAACTTTTCAGATTCAGCATGTGAAGTGTATGCCAGCTGATGTAGGCAGAGCTCTCTGCTGGGATGCAGTGTAGTGCAAGTAGAGCAGCTGAGGCAGAGCCCATCAGTTATTCAGAGAGCAAGGGCAATGAGGAACAGCTGCTGCTTTGGAACCTGTCAAGTTAGACCCCAAAGTAACAACACCACAGTAAAATACCTGTAATTTTTATTACGTCCATACCTTTGTATTACAAATCCATGTCTCTGTTGTCTTTTAATCTATTTGTGATTTCATATGCAAATGAGCTTGAAGTGAAGAGGATGATCTTCATTTACAACTCCCTTGCTCTTATCCAGCCTTCCCCTCTTGGTGCCAGCCTCCTAAAATGGATTGACAGGTCACTCTTCTCTGTGACCTGCTCTCCTGGTTGACATCTTGCCCAGGCATCATTATTTTGGGGGTGGCACATGCGCAGTTACATCATGATACATTGCAGAAACTGGAACATTTATCTTCTGCATGTGTTTGGAATGGCAGTGCCTGTGCGAGATGTCAGTTTCTTTGGTCTGCTCCTCCGCCTGAGATCTTACACAGGCACCGTCATTCCTAGAGGCAGAGTGGAATGGCTGATGAGAAGAGTGCCTTGTCAATCACTGGCAACAGGACAGTGCTGGTAAAGAAAAATAAGCCATGTTCCCTTTTGAAGCAGAGTACTGTTCAGAGAATTGGACACTAGGAGTTTTTCAGGGATATAAGTTGTGCTGTCCTCCAAACGAAAGAAGAGTGTGGAGGTTCATATGTTGAGCCCAGATGAAAAAACAGGGGCATATGGGAAGTAATGCAGAAGTTGTGGAGATATATAAAGGTGTGAAGCTACCGATGTCACGTAGAATTCCCAAACGAGACATTACGGCCACTAAAAATGCCTCTATGTCCTCCCATTAAGACACATGTAAAAAATTGAAGGGACTATTCATTCAAGTTGCATATTTCATGACAGTATGACTTGGGCAGATTCCTGTTTTCGAGATGGGAACCCAGCTTCTAGATTGCTGAGTGTTTTTTCAGGAAACCAAGGGACTGGCTAGCACTCTAAGTGTGCAACTGTGGATTGCTTATGAATAGTGTTGAGCAAGCACTACCATGCTTGGGTGCTCATTACTCGTTAAGAGCAGTTGGATGCTCGTATTGGCATGACACGAGTGCCCGAGTATAAGGGAAGTCAATTTAGAACTCAAGCATTTTTCCGGGAAATCTTCCAGAAAAATGCTCCCATTGACTTCCATTAGACTCTGTACTTGCGTGGCGCCCATCTGAGCATCCAACTGCTCGTTACTAGTACCGAGCACCTGATCATGGGGGTGCTCACTCATCTCTTATCATGAAGTAGAAAAAGTATGGCCTTTTGAGGCAGGTAAAGTGAAGAGTCCTCCCAGTCCAAGTCAGAAGGCAGGTAGTTAGGAGCTCCCTGGGATGATGCAAATTGAGGCCTAGTTGGTTGGAGGGAAAATTCTGCACACATGAGATAGAGAAATGTCAGAATAGTAAGAGAACCTGAGATACAAAGCTAGAAAAGTGAAACATACCTGTGCCTGATAAGAGACTTTAGAAGTGATGTGCCTCTCCAGTAAGGAGCCTTACTGTATGTATATGTGTTTCAAACTAAGCAGAATTAGTGAATCTTATGTGCAGTACTAAGTGAAATTTCATGAACTGTATTTATCTTCTATTTGCCACATGTTTTTAGTAAAATTGATGATTTTATAATATCAGGTGCTGTCAGCAGGTCTTTGCTGCAACATACCTCTGAGGGTGGTTACTTCTGAGACTCTTGCCTAACTTAATCATTTTTATTGAGGTTTCAATAAGTGCCAAATGTTTAATAATTTAGGAAGGTCTCTCTCAAACACTATGTGACAGCATGCTAGTCCCAAATGGGTCTGTTAGAAATGTATGCCAGTGGGACGGCTGGAGAGCCAGATGTAAAACTGTAATGTTCAATTTCCATCACATAAAACGACATCCAAGCAGATTGATTAGTAATTTGGTCAGAGAAGTTATTTTCCCCTATTAATAAAAATAATTTTTAAATTCTAAAGTTCCACTGTAGACATGATGGAAAATATCTGACATGAAGTGGCAAACATTTTTCTTTACGGAATTCTTTTATATATAATTCGTAATTCACTTATATATTGGCAATTGATAAAGCTTTATGAACAAATGCTACTAATAGGGGTGATTGAACTCTTCAGGTTATGTTTTGCACAGGACTTTTATAGATCCTTATACTCAAGTCTGATTCCTGTCAAGGAGTCTCATTTCTTCTTTAAAAATTAAAATAAAGGTGAAAGTAGTTGAATAGCAAAAAAGTGGTTTGTATATTTTGCATACTTAAACCAGCAGCTCTACTAGATAAGTGGGCATGTCAGATGTTTGGAGAGACAAATGCTGTTACTCTTGGAGTAAGTAGGCAGACAGGTTCAGGGGTAAAGCTATATTCTACACTGCGAAATATATTAAAAACACTGACCCACACATCCAAAGTGTCAACAGGTGCTAGCTGAAAACACAATATAACTACAAAATACATACCGCTGCACTCTAGAATGCTAACAATGAATACAGGAACTCTGTTATTGCATTACTGTTATACAAATATTTGGAAAAAGAGATATTTAGCTTATGTATTGGCCATTGCATGTAGGCCCGGTAACCAGTGACAAGCTATATCTCCATATACCGAGACCCTAATTCAAATGCCTCTATTTGGGTTAAAAACCTACATGTCTGGCCAGCTAGGATCCATCTATAAAGGGGAATGAACACAGCCTGGTTACTGGGTGGAGTGTTCGATCAAAAAGAAATGTTCTACAAATATATCAAAAAGACTGACCCGCACATCCAACACGTGTGAACAGTTGCTAGCTGAAAACACAATATAACTACAAAATACGTACAGCTGCACTCTAAAATGCTAAAAAGAATAAGGGAAATCTGGTATTGCATTACTGCTATAGGAATATTTGAAAACAAGAGATATTTAGCTTATGTATTGGCCAATGCATGTGAGCATGGTCACCAGCAATAAGGTATATCTTATTATACCAGAAACCTAACTCAAATGCCTCTATCTGGATTAATACCTACATGTCTGGGCAGGTAGGATCCTGCTACATTCTACATTGGTCTCGGAGGCCCAAATGTCCTACTGTCACATAAAAAGACACTGTTCCTGTTACAGAAGCCTGAATAGATCATGAGGAATATTTGTAATTTCTCAAGTGGAAGCCATTTAACAGAACTTTTAGCTGTATAGCTAAAAATATAAATAATTCTATAAAATAATAATACAATAAATTGGCCCAGTTAAAATCTTTTTTTAGGTTTCCAAATACAATATGCCTTTTTTCGCTTTATTTAAAAACATAATTGAATATCGCAATATTAAATAAGCAATAAAACATTTTGATGATCAAGAGCAGATGAATTGGTGATTAAAGGAAATGAAATCTTTGAGTGGTCTGCCTGATCAGGGGGGTGTTTTCAGAGGTCTAAATCTTGTGTGAATATTGTCATCTTTTTTAATATGTTGACTATAAAACTTGTAATTGTGCTGATGTTTGATAGGCTTGAGATGACGCAGAGTATTACTTGTGAGGCTATGGAACAAGGTCATCTTCCTTTTCTCCTGCAGTTTTCTACATTTTATTAAGTGTACTGTTATTAAAAGAAACTTTGACATTATAGCATGTGTAGATGAAGTATGGTAGTTTCTTATATGAGGAAATAACATAGCTGCATGTAAAAGCCGTGGCTGAATCAGTACTGCCAAGAAACTGGGAAGATTCATTATAACTTGTATTTTATTCACATAAATCTCTTCTTATTCTTGGCTCAGAGTCCAGTAGACAGTGCTAATCAGTAACTGATGGCTATCGCTATATGCACATCTACCCAGGGAAGGCTGCCAATCACTGATAGGACTGCCCGGTGCTTGTTTAAGCCGAGAATGAGCAGGGATTTAAATGGATAAAATAAAAGTTAGAATCAACATTTTGTTATGATATATAGTTTTGCCAGAATCTTAGACATCATTTTCATGGTGATGGCCCCTTAAGCTTCTAGGCTCCCTATGGTTGTGACTGCAACTAGCTGACATGTTATCTTTTAATACATGTCTATGCAGGTGATTTGACACACAGTAAAAATGCTGCATATACAGAGGGTGCGATTTTAACAAACTTCACCCACATACTGTGGAGAAACATATCAACGTATCTTGACATGCTGTGTGAAGCTTAGAAAAAGTCGCACCAACTTGCAGCTTGCAATGCAACCACAATCACTGCTGCGAGGTAGCAGTGAGATAGCACAATATTTGGCCACATGACACGGGTTGTGGCCTAAATTGTTGTGCCACCCCAGCCTACAGCAGACTTCCACATTTTAACACTATTTAATTTCTACTTCTAAAATCCTTTGCTGAGATATACTGTATATACTTAACAAAAGTAGAACAACAGCACAAGGTCACATAGTGGGTGCCAGACCACACCACAACTATCCAGATCACTGTAACATACTGTATATCCCCCCAAAACGAAGGCAGCACTCCAAAACAAAAGCAAAAAGTTGTGGATTTTATTAGCCCAATGGCCACTGGGCTAATAGAGTCCACACATTTCCGCATTTATTTTGGAGTGCTGCCTTCTTTTCTTTCCCTAAGATATACAGTATAGGCCAAAAGTTTGGACACACCTCATTCAAAGACTTTTCTTTATTTCCATGACTCTGAAAATAGTAGATTCACATTGAAGGCATCAAAACTATGAATTAACACATGTGGAATGAAATACTTAATAAAAAAGTGTGAAACAAATGAAAATATGTCATGTTCTAGGTTCTTCAAAGTAGCCACCTTTTGCTTTGATTACTGCTTTGCACACTCTTGGCATTCTCTTGATGAGCCTCAAGAAGTAGTCACCGGAAATGGTCTTCCAACAGTCTTGAAGAAGTTCCCACAGATGCTTAGCACTTGTTGGCTCTTTTGCCTTCACTCTGCGATCCAGCTCACCCCAAACCATCTCGATTGGGTTCAGGTCTGGTGACTGTGGAGACCAGGTCATCTGGCGTAGCACCCCATCACTCTCCTTCTTAGTCAAATAGCCCTTACACAGCCTGTAGGTGTGTTTGGGGTCATTGTCCAGTTGAAAAATAAATGATGGTCCAACTAAACGCAAACCGGATGGAATAGCATGCCGCTGCAAGATGCTGTGGTAGCCATGCTGGTTCAGTATGCGTTCAATTTTTAATAAATCCCCAACAGTGTCACCAGCAAAGCAACCCCACAACATCACACCTCCTCCTCCATGCATCACGGTGGCAACCAGGCATGTGGAGTCCATCCGTTTTTAGCCCAAACAAGTCTCTTCTGCTTCTTGCCTGTCCTTAGCAGTGGTTTCCTAGCAGCTATTTTACCATGAAGGCCTGCTGCACAAAGTCTCCTCTTAACAGTTCTAGACATGTGTCTGCTGCTAGAACTCTGTGTGGCATTGACCTGTTCTAATCTGAGCTGCTGTTAACCTGCGATTTCTGAGGCTGGTGACTCGGATAAACTTATCCTCCGCAGCAGATGTGACTCTTGGTCTTCCTTTCCTGGGGCGGTCGTCATGTAAGCCAGTTTCTTTGTAGCGTTTGATGGTTTTTGCCACTGCACTTGGGGACACTTTCAAATTTTTCCCAATTTTTTGGACTGACTGACCTTCATTTCTTAAAGTAATGATGGCAACTCGTTTTTCTTTACTTAGCTGCCATAATACAAATTCTAACAGTCTATTCAGTAAGACTATCAGCTGTGTATCCACCAGACTTCTGCACAACACAACTGATGGTCCCAACCACATTTATACGGCAAGAAATTCCACTTATTAAACCTGACAGAGCACAACTGTGAAGTGAAAACCATTTCTGGTGACTACCTCTTGTAGCTCATCAAGAGAATGCCAAGAGTGTGCAAAGCAGTAATCAAAGCAAAAGGTGGCTACTTTGAAAAACCTAGACTATAAGACATATTTTCAGTTGTTTCACACTTTTTTGTTAAGTATTTTATTCCACGTGTTAATTCATAGTTTTGATGCCTTTATATATATATATATATATATATATATATATATATATATATATATATATATATATATATATATATATATACTGTATATACAGTTGAAGCCAGAGGTTTACATGCACTAAAGAGACACATATGTTTTTCTTACTATCTGACATGAAATCACATGAAATCAGAATAAACCTTTCCCGTTTTAAGTCAATTAGGATTACCAAAATTATTTATATTTGCCAAATGCCAGAATATAATGTTTTAAGGCATTGTTATTACATTCTGCAAAGTTAAAAGATTACATGCATTTCATTAGTATTTGATACCATTGCCCGTAAACTGTATGACTTGGTTTAAATACTTTGGATATCCTTCCACAAGCTTCTCACAATAGTTGGTAGGAATTTGGGCCCATATCTCCTGTCAGAAATGGTGTAACTTAGCCATGTTTGTAGGTCGCCTTGCTCGCACCTGCCTTTTCAGCTTTGCCCATAAATTGTCAATGGGATTGAGATCAAGTCTTTCTGATGGCCACTCCAAAACATTGACATTGTTATCTTTAAGCCACTTTGTATCCAGTATGACAGTATGCTTTGGGTCATTGTCCATTTGGAAGACCCATTTCCACCCAAGTTTTAAGTTCTTGGCTGATATCTTGAGATTTTGCTTTAGTATTGCCACATAATCTTCTTTCCTCATGATGCCATCTATTTTGTGAAGTGCACCAGTCCCTCCTGCAATAAAACAACTTCACAACATGATGCTGCCACCCCCATGTTTCACAGTTGGGATGGTGTTCTTGGGCTTCAGAGGTTCTCCCTTTTTTCTCCAAACGTAACAATGGTCATTATGGCCAAACAGTTTAATTTTATTTTTTTTCAGACCACAGGACATATCTCCAAAAATTAAAGTCTTTGTTCTTGTGTGCATTTTCAAATATTAATCTGGCAGTTTTAGGTTTCTTTTGGAGTAATGGCTTCTTCCTGGCAGAGCAGCCTTTCAGGCCATGTTGATACAGTACTCGTGGATAATGACACAATCCTACCAGCTTCTGCCAGCATCTTCACAAGGTCTTTTGCTTTTGCTCTTGGGTTCATATGCACATGTCTGACCACAGAACATTCATCTCTGGTACACAAAACCCATCTCCTTCCTTAGCGATTTGATGGCTGGTCGTTCCCATCTTGTTTGTACTTGTGTACAATTGTTTGTACAAATGAACGAGGCACCTTCAGGTATCTGGAAATTGCACCCAAGGATAAACCAGACTTGTGTAAGTCCATAATTCTCTTCCTGAGATCTTGGCTGATTTCTTTTGACTTTCCCATAATGCTACACAAAGACACAGTGTATTCCCGTGTGCATTAAAATACATCCACAGGTGTGTCTCTAAT